>NW_007726407.1:737011-738179 GCF_000696425.1 Galeopterus variegatus | reverse complement strand
CAGTGCGGGCGCGACACCGAGGGTTGCAATCCCGTTGCTGGTCACGAAAAAAGACAAAAAGAAAAAAAAAAAAAACAGTTCATCAGTAAATGTCACATAAGTCTTTATTTATTGAGTTAATAGAAGACAATTGAGGTAAGTTGACTGCCTCGTAGGTTTCTCATGATGATCAAATGAGTTAACATATGCAAAGCACTTAAAACAGAGTCTGCCACCTGGTAAGCACTCAATAAACGTTATCCTTTTTCATCCACCACCACCCTCTAGGAACTTACAGTCTTGTAGAGGAGACAAGCATGATATATATGCTTTACACACACACACACACACACACACACACACACACACAGATATGCATATGAAAGGAAAGATATATATATATATTTCATTCAATTTTTATTTGGGGTTGGTCAACATTTTCTTTCACTGGCAGAAGTTGGGAGAAAAGAGCCAGAGCCAATAGTGACATTAAGTGAAGTTTATTTTGCAAACACACAAGAAGGGAGTGTGACTCACTGCTGGAGAGATTGCAAATCTTAGCCATTCCTTAACTGACCTGGTAGAAAAGCAGAAAGAAAACGGCTGACATGTATACAGCACTCACTGTGTGCTGGACAATGTACTAAGCGCTGTACCTGGATTATGCCCTTGAATCCTCACCACATCCCTTCATATTAGGTACTATTATCCCCTTTTGGGAGAGTAAGAGATGGAAGGCTGGGAAGCTGAGTACTTGCCTGGGGTCCCCCAGCTGACTAGTGCACACTCGTGAGCCAATGCTTTTAATGATTCCACAACACCACACATTCATTATAACATCGAGGTCATTCATTGGGTGAGAGGAGGTCGGTCATGAAAATTGCTGCTATCTCAGGCTTTTCATTAAATGCAGGGTGTAGTTGGGATAGAAACCCTGGTAATTTTTTAAACTATGTAATTAGAAATCTCTTTTAAGATGCTTTTTTTTTCCTTTTAAATCCCATTCATTTGCTAGATAATTTTCTTGAGCTAGCTCTAATAACACCATTTTAGTATAATTATTTGAGATATGGGAGCTTAAGTTAGAATTCTTAAGAACAGTGTCTGATTGATGAAGGGTAATTTTGTAGTGCAGTAATAGATTTAAAATAAATCCCAGTTGTCAAAACCATTAACACCCAAGATTTCT
>NW_007726407.1:731337-736707 GCF_000696425.1 Galeopterus variegatus | reverse complement strand
AATATGTATTGTGAGCCTCCACAGGATTTGTTCTAAGCAAACAAGACAGCTTCCAGCTTGCATGGGTCTTCCCTCACATAGTTTGGTGGAGCTGAGAAAGGAAGCTTAGGCAGGAAGTTAGGGGGTGGGGAGAAAAAACCCAAGTCCCCAATTAAAAGAAGGAGCCACCAGGGATGGATGGGATTGGTGAGGTGAGGCCAAAATGGAAACAGCCTGAGTGGGAAGAAAAAGCCAGTAGGGTGGAAGCAGAGAAGATTCTAAGGGAGAGAGCAAGACCAGTCAGTGATGTGTCCCCCATTTCAGCTGGGAGGAACCAGGGCTGGAGGAGACTGGGGAGGTGGAACGAGAAGCAATGTTGAGCCAGAGGAGAGAGTGGCAGGCGCCTTGCCTAAAGTCTGCACAAATACCCAGTCTGCTCATTGCTTTGTCTGCCCGTCTGGGTTTAGTGTGGGAGGCTGTTGTGTCACCGTCTCGCTGTCTATTGTCTGGGGTGTAGAACTGCTCGTCCTGGTGGTGAGAGGTGAGAGGGCTGTGTGAGCCGCAGTCGGTGCAGGTGGGGACGTGGGAGGCTTCACTTCTTTGAAGCAGGTGGGGATGTGCAAATCTTCACTTCTTTGTAGTGCCTGAAAGGGGGCTCAGCTGTAAGAGCCCCTCCCTCTGTTTATCTTACTTTGTATCTGATCATTTAAATCAGAAAACAAATCATGACTCTCCGTGACATGTTGGGAGCTAGGTTAGATGCCCATGGGCACTTAGAATAGGTGTCTCTGTTGGCCGAACATTTAGCTTCTTTCTGTAAACCACTAAAGAAAGGACCTGAGACCTTTCGAAGAGTCAATACAGAGCAACAGCACAATTCATCTGCTGTGAGAAACTACCGTAGTCACATGAAGACACTTAACATGTTGGCCCACAATCCAAGACTAACAACCAACTAGACTTTCCTGGGCTGCTATGGTGCCTCTTCACAGATCATCCTCAGCCTGCCCAGTGTGCTCCACAAAATTTCTGAGAGGGAAGCCAGACCCTTGTCCTTATCCTCAAATTACCCTCAAGGGGACTAAGGCTCAGTGAGTGAAGTGACTTGACTGGGGTCGTCCAGCTGAAAGTAACCAAGGTGGGACTCGAATTCAGATCTGCCGTTCCTCAGTGCAGTGGTCCTCTCTCCATGCTCTGCTTGTTCCCAGGGCATTTTCAGTAAGGACTGCTCCTGCTGCAGAGGATTTCCTCTATTCGTTAAGTGTTTATTGAGTGCCGACTGTGTGCTGGCAGCAAATCTAGGCTGGTCATGTCTCTGCCTTTTTGTTGTGCAACCAAATTTCAAAAGGCAAAATATGAGAGTCCTTGAAGTGTGGAAGCTCCGTGCAGTTAGCCCTCCCCACATATACCTCAAGGAAGTATATTTCCTTAACAAAATGACTTTTCCCCTTGCACTATGTAACTTTTTTGAAGTAGGCAGGATTCTTTTTTTTTTTTTTCCCTACCCTTGGAAAAGTGTAGTGCACTAAGCTCTCTGGATACACTAAGGTAAATGTCAGGGATATTTTCTCAGTGAATCTCACTGACTGATTTTATTTTTACTTGCAACAGAAATAACAGCAGTGGCCATGCAAATGTGTAACCCCAAGGTAGAGAAATTGCAGGGCAGGGCCAGGGGAAAATTCATTGTGACACTCTTGCATTGACTGATACCATTTAAATGTCCTATCATGAGCTTGAATTTGATTTAGGTCAAATGTATCAGTAAATTACAATGCCAGAAAAGAGTGCCTGGAGATGACACGATTTGCAGGGCCTATCAGTGGAGTCACTGATTGGGGACACCTTTGATCTCTGTCACCTGCTGCTGAGGAAGTGAGTGACTATAAATTATATAAGATATCAGAGGCTCATAGAGGCATGTCAAAGATGGATCCAGGTCAGAAGACCCACCAGGAATCTTCAAAAGCAATTCGGCTGTTCAGTTGAGGGATAACTATTCAGCTCCTAAGCGGTTTTCATTTTATTTGACTGCTTGAAAACAACCTTATGAAGCTGCCAAGGTGACACAGAGAGGGATATGTGAAGTTTATGTAGTGGGGAGCTGAAGGTCCTTTATATAGCCCACAGGATTCTGTAGGCTCAATCAGGACGTGTCATGTGGAACACCATTCAGTGGAGTGAAAAGCATTTCACGCTTTTGGTTTTTCAAAGGAGGCCTGTCAGCAAGTTTCCTAAAGCAAAAAATAACTGTGCCATAGTCGAACTTCATAAGAGTCCTATCCAATCAGATAGTGTCATACCACCATGAGGAGGAATTTAGGGCTTTGCTAGAATAATAGGATTCTAATCACTGCCAATAGGATTTGTTAACGCAGGACAGGAGGCTTGGTCACTACCACCAGCATATTGATTTTTACCCTTCAGGCAAAGTCCATCTCCCTTTCTCAGTCTCTGTTTTCTGTCCTGGGTTCAGGCTGGGTGAGGAAAAGGTGGTACCCTGGTGCTCTGGTCCATAGGAAGGTTGCTAGGGCTTAATTGGAAGTAAAGGAATTAATATTTAAATGTACACTCAGTGTTAACTCTAAAAGCGTCCACATTATGTGCCCTTGGCAGGCATTGGTAATAGATGACAGCATCACCCATTCAGCCTAGATTCAGACTCAGAATCCTCGACAGAGGGCTTCTGGCAGTTGTAATCAATCAACAGTGTTTGGCAAGCAAAATAGCATCCATGTGCCATCCAGGCATTTTAAATGATTTCCTCAAGCACAGAGACCACAGCTTCCCATCTCCTCACTTGTGCCTGGCTGTCTTTGCTGCCCAGTCAAGGTCTGTTGTTAAATTAGAACTTGGATTTTGAGAATGGTACTCACAGATAGATGTGGGTTTTTTTTAAGGAAGTGGAAAAAAATTCATACAGGGCTACAGATAACCACAGCTCTGGCTCAAAAGCTGACTGATAAAGTTAGGTGTGTGCACAGCTATATAAACCATTCCTGTGACTAATTGGCTTTTGAAAAATGGGATAAAATGAGCAAGAATCAAATTAGATCTACTCTCAAATTGGCTTTTCACTGTTTTCTATCCTCTCCTTCCTCCGCTCCCACCCACTCATTTTCCTCTCCCTTTCCATCTTATTTCAGTTATGACATATTTACAAGAATCAGGCAACACGTATAACTGAGATCCACCACTTTGTGAGCACAGCGATAGTTTGACGAGGTGCTGAAGAACATTGGCTTAAAAGTCAGACGGCCTGCGTTTGATTCCCTCGCCTTTCACACTAGCTGTGTGAACTTAGCCAAGTTACTAACTTCTCAGAACCTCAGCGTCCTCAGCAGTAAAATAGGGCTAATACCAGCACTGAGTTATTGTGAAGACAAAAAGTGATGTTTGTCTTAGACAGATGAATATAAGATATAGATGAATATAAAATATAGCCCCTACTCACACTCTGATTGAGGAATTAGATTGGTAAAATATGTAACAGAAAAAATACAGGCATTTCTCTTATAGTTGAAGTCCCCATAAAGCAAATTAATACATTAAATACATAATTTGGAAAATATGGTATCCTTATGTGGCCTCTGTCAATAGTGACCCAGTCTTGCTCAGGAATTAGCACCATCCTTAAAACAAAATGCTGCTCCAAGTGCAGCCAGTGGTGTTCTTCTTGTGGTTGTGTGCACTGTCACCGCAGGGGTGCTATATAGTGTGCTGATGTTGGTCCCAGGCATGATGGGGAGGGGACCCTTAATATTGAGTGACATGTTGACAAACACTGAGTTTTCTCACTGATATTTAGGATTTTCTAGTTGTACCCTTTTATCTACAAAAAGCTTACTGAAGTTTCTGTAGGAAATAGAACTCAGTTATTGCTGGAACTCCATTCTCTAATCCTCTTTTACCCATTGAAATAATGATTTTCAATAAAGTAGTTTTTGACAACCCAAGATTTCTTATCCATCCATCCATCCATCCATCCATCTATCCATCCATCCATCCAACAAATTTTCAGTGCCTAATATATCAATAAAGTAGTTTTTGACAACCCAAGATTTCTTATCCATCCATCCATCCATCCATCCATCCATCCATCCATCCATCCATCCATCCAACAAATTTTCAGTGCCTAATATATGCTAACATGTTGCTAGGAGCTGGGTACATTGGTGTACGCAAAGACATAGTCCCTGTTTTTATCGAGCTATAAACTTAAGATTTGTGAAGTTCTGATAAAATTGCATTTTTTAAAATGCAGACATTCCATTGTAGCAGACAGATTGCATGTGCTAAGATGGACTGTAAAGACCAGAGATGGTGCCAGTGGTGGCCAGGGAGGAGGTCTCCCTGCTCCCATAAAATCTACTACATCTTCCTTGGCCACCCTTCTACATGCTAATATTCCCAGTGATAGACAATTGATTTCTCAATCTTTGTAAAGTATGAATAAAAGCATTTTTAGAAACTCTGCAGTGTTTTCATTTAAAACACATAAACTGAGTAAAAACAATGTACTTACTTTCAACCAGACTGCCACCTCAAAGCCCCTTCTATCCAGAAATTCTGGGTAGAATTTAGAGAAGAGAAATCAGTGAAAGTGAGAAGACTCAGAAAACCCCCAGGAGGGGATGCTCTGTGAGTTAAACCTCAAAAGATGATTAAAATCTGGACCCTAGATGCCTTAGGTTTCCCATACATAATAAGCACATGCTTACAAAGAAAACCACCATGTGGCCAATTGTGCTTTGGCTTGGAGTGGTAAGGTCTGCAAGGACACAGGAATGGCTTTAGTGGTTGGGGTCTGTCTTCCAGTGTAAAGGGCTGGCCCCCCAAAGCCCAGAAGTGCTCATGAGTCTCTGTTCCTCATGCTGTGTTGGGCCTGGCCAGGGGCTCCCTTGCCACTGTAGCTGAGATGTTCTCATTTTGCTTGGTTGATTTAATCTCTCACTCTAGAGGAAGAAAAGTGCAGTCGATGTTTTCTAATTTGCCTCTAGACTCCTTTAACAGTTACCTTCAGCACAGCAAATCTGAGGCACTTTATTTTAGATTAGCTAAAAGGCACAGAAGAGAGTGTTTGCAGAGTCACTCGGGATACAAGGATTTCTCCAGTTTGGCCAGTTCTGGTCATTGCCTGGGCTGTTGCCACACCAGGGGGATTGTGGCACAGAAGTTCAGAGAAGTGAATCCAACTGTGTGACCTCAGGCAAGTCCCTTAACCTTTCTGGACCTTGCTTTTATCATCTAAAATATGAGGAGCATAAATTAATGAAAGTTCACTCATGGGCCGGCCCGGTGGCACACTGCTACAGTGCGCCGCTTAGGAACGCGGTGGCGCTCCCGCCGAGGGTTCGGATCCCACATACAGACCAGCCGCTCACTGGCTGA
>NW_007726407.1:729341-730015 GCF_000696425.1 Galeopterus variegatus | reverse complement strand
GTCACCTTGTCTGTGCACCATGTCTACTCGTAATGATTTAGTGTTTTCTTCAGAGAGACTGAGTGTATTTCTTACTCAAATGAGATTATTTGCAAATTTATTATGTTTTTCATATTGCCTAAAATAAGAGTAAAACCAGCATACCAACTATAAAGAATTATAATGGCCCTTTACACTGTTTAAACTTTTGTCCCCTAGAAACCTCAGAGGATCTCTTTCCCCAAAGTTTCAATGAGAGATCAATAAATTCATTTGCTTTGTAGTGGGTTATCTCTATACATAGAGGCTTTTTTTAATGTTAATTTATTAATCTGGGTCTATTCTGCTGACCAAAATTTTCAACTCAGAGTGAAGCAAGTAAAGTTGTCAGTGAAGAAAAGGTATGTAGATGCAGATGTACTGGCTTAAAATGGAAAGTAGGGAAAATTTGTGGTTGGGGAGGCAATCCCTGTATTACATATAGGACAAAATGAGCCTCCATCATGATGGTATATAAACTTTAGCAAGCTTGGAACAATTCTGGAAGCTTTTTCAAAATACACATCCCTGTGCTCACTCATCAAGCAGGTATGGACCCAGGAGATTCTTTTGCAGGTCCAGGGAATGAAACACATTTTGAAGTTCACCATCTTTATGCAAAAGTTTACATTGTTGAGTGCATGCCACCCAGAGAG
>NW_007726407.1:724857-728466 GCF_000696425.1 Galeopterus variegatus | reverse complement strand
ACCGGGCCGGCCCCTCGAGCAATAATTCTAAGGAAACTAAATGAGATACAAGAAAACTCAGACAACACAATGAAATGAGGAAAAGTATACAGGACCTGAAAGAAGAAATGTACAAAAAAAATCAATCCCTTGAAAAAGAATGTAGCAGAGCCTACGGAGCTGAAGAATTCATTCAACAAAATAAAAAACACAAAAGAGAGTTTAACCAGCAGGGTAGAATGAGCAGAAGAGAGAATTTCTGACCTTGAAGATGGTTTGTTTGAAATAACACAGGTGGACAAAAGAATAAGAAAAAAGAATTTAAAAAATTGAAGAAAATCTAAGAGAGATAACAGACAACCTTAAGCACTCAAATATCTGAAGCATGGGTGTTCCAGAAGGGGAGGAAAAAGGAAATGGCATTGAAAACATATTCAATGAAATAATGGCAGAAAACTTCGCAGTTATAGGGAAAGACACAGATCTTCAGATTCAGGAAGCTCAAAAATCCCCAAACATATTCAACCCAAAAAGGTCCTCTCCAAGACATGGTATAGTCAAATTGGCAAAACTCAAAGACAAAGAGAATCTTAAAAGCTGCAAGAGAGAAGCATTAAGTCACCTATAAGGGAGCCCCAATCAGCCTAACATCAGACTTTTCATCAGAAACCCTAAAAGCCAGAAAAGAATGTGATGATATGTTCAAAATACTAAAAGACAAAAATTGCCAGCCAACAATACTTTACCCAGCAAGGCTATCCTTCTGAAATGAAGGACAAATCATATATTTCTCAGACAAACAAAAACTGCAGGAGTTCACTACTACATGACCAGCCTCACAAGAAATTCTCAACGGAGTACTGGGTTTGATACCTGAGAAACAACCACCACTGCTATAAATACTCAAGAAAAAACAAAACCCACTAGTAAAATTAAAATGCTAACAGTAAAGAGAAAAAAAAGTTTATCTACCACCCCAAGAAACCAACAAATACAGAAGACAAACAGTAAATCAGAAAGAAAGGAACAAAAGATACTTAATACATCCAACAAAAATCGGTAAAGTGCTAAGACTAAATCAACACCTTTCAATAGCAACTCTTAATGTAAAAGGATTAAATTCCCCAATCAAAAGACACAGACTGACTGACTGGATTAAAAAGGTAGACCCAACTGTATGCTGCCTTCAAGAGACTCACCTCACCTGTAAATACACACATAGACTAAGAGTGAAAGGATGGAAAAAGATATATCATGCAAATAGAAATGAAAAATGAGCTGGAGTAACTATGGTTATATCAGATAAAATAGACTTTAAAGCAAAAACCATAAAAAGAGGTAAAGAAGGCCACTATATAATGATAAAAGGATTTACCCATCAAGAAGACATAACGATCATAAATATATACACACCCAACGTTGGAGCAGCCAGATTTATAAAGCAAACACTATTAGACCTAAAGAATGAGATAGACCCTAATACCATAATAGCAGGGGATCTGAACACCCCACTCTCAACATTGGACAGATCATCTAGGCAAAGAATCAGCAGAGAAACAAAAGATCTAAACAACACTTTAGACCAATCAGACTTGGCAGATATCTACAGAACATTCCATCCAACAACCTCAGAATATTCATTCTTCTCATCAACACATTGAACATCCTACAGGATAATCGCATGTTAGGTCACAAATCAAGTCTCAACAAATTCAAAAAGTTGGAATTATTCCATGTATTTTTTCAAATCACAATAGATTAAAATTAGAAATCAATAACAAATGAAACTCTGGAAACTATACAAACACATGGAAATTAAACAGCATTCTACTTAATGACATGTGGGTCCAAGAGGAAATTAAACAGGAAATCAAAAAAATTATTGAAACTAATGAAAATAATGATACATGGTACCAAAACCTATGGAATACTGCAAAAGCAGTACTAAGGGGGAAATTTATCACATTAAATGATTACTTCCAAAGAATGGAAGGATGGCAAGCAAACAACCTAACACTTGACCTTAAAGGACTAGAAAAACAAGAACAATCCAAACCCAAAGTTAGCAGATGGAAAGAAATAATGAAGATCAGAGTAGAACTTAATGAAATAGAAACCCCCAAACTGATACAAAAGATCAATGAATCAAAAAGTTGGTTTTTTGAAAAGATAAATAAAATTGACAAACCGTTACCAAACTAACTAAAAAAAGAAGAGAGGACCCAAATAACAAAAATTAGAAATGAAAAAGGTGATATTACAACTGATACCTCAGAAACATAAGAAATCATTAGAGACTTACTATAAGCAGCTATATGCCAACAAATTTGAAAATCTGGGGAAATGCATAAATTTTTCGACACATACAAACCACCAAAACTGAGCCAAGAAGACATAGAAAATCTGAACAGACCAATAACAATAAAAGAGAATGAAGCTCTTATTAGAAGTCTCCCAACAAAGAAAAGCCCAAGAATGGATGGGTTCACTGCAGAATTCTACCAAACCTTCAAAAAGGAATTGATACCAATTCCCTACAAGCTATTCCAAAAGATTGAAACAGAGGTCATTCTCCCAACTCATTCTATGACGCAAACAACACCCTGGTACAAAAAAAGATACATCAAAAAAAGAAAACTACAGGCCAATATCTTTGATGAAGATAGATGCAAAAATCCTCAATAAAATACTAGCTAACAGAATACAGCAACACATACACAAAATTATACACCATGATCAAGTGGGATTCATCCCAGGGATGCAAGGTTGATTCAACATATGCAAATCAATAAATGTGATACACCACATCAATAAAATCAAACACAAAAACCATATGATCATCTCTATAGATGCTGAAAAAGCATTTGACAAAATTCAACATTCATTCATGATAAAGACTCTCTACAAGTTAGGTATAGACAGAAAGTATCTCAACATAATTAAAGCCATATATGAAAAGCCCACTGCCAAGAACAGGAACTAGACAAGGATGCCCACTCTCACCACTGCTATTCAACATAGTGTTGGAAGTATTAGCCAGAGCAATCAGAGAAGGGAAGGAAATAAAGGGCATCCAGATTGGAAAAGATGAAGTCAAACTGTACCTGTTTGCAGATGACATGATCCTTATATTGAACTGCCTAAAGCCTCTACAAAAAAACTCTTAGAGTTGATAAATGATTTCCGCAAAGTCGCTGGATACAAAATCAACCCACAAAAATCAGTAGCATTTCTATACTTCAACAGTGAACATGCAGAAAAAGAAATTAAGAAAGCTAGCCCATTTACAATAGCCACCAAAAAAATAAAATACTTAGGAATAAAGTTAACCAAGGATGTGAAAAATCTCTACAATGAGAACTACAAACCACTGTTGAGAGAAATTAAAGAGGACACAAGAAGATGGAAAGATATCCCATGCTCTTGGATTAGAAGAATTAACATTGTGAAAATGTCCGTATTACCCAAAGTGATCTACAGATGCAATGCAATCCCCATCAAAATTCCAATGACATTTTTCTCTGAAATGGAAAAAACTATCCTAACATTTATATGGAATAACAAAAGACCATGCATAGCCAAAGCAATCCTGAGCAATAAATAAATAAATAAATAAATAAATAAATAAAT
>NW_007726407.1:721367-723923 GCF_000696425.1 Galeopterus variegatus | reverse complement strand
TCAAACTAAGAAGCTTCTGCACAGCAAAAGAAACAATTAACAGAGTGAAAAGACAACCAACAGAATGGGAGAAAATATTTGCAAAATATACATCTGACAAAGGATTAATATCCAGAATATACAAGGAACTCAAACAACTTTACAGCAAAAAAAAACAAGTAACCCAATTAAGAAATGGGCAAAGTAGCTGAATAGGCATTTCTCAAAGGAAGATATACGAGTGGCCAATAGACACATGAAAAAATGCTCAACATCACTCAGCATTCAAGAAATGCAAATCAAAACCACTTTGAGATAGCATCTCACCCCAGTTAGGATGGCTAAAATCCAAAAAACTGAGAATGACAAATGCTGGCGAGGTTGCAGAGAAAAAGGAACTCTCATACACTGTTGGTAAGACTGCAAAATGGTGCAGCCTTTATGGAAAATGGTATGGAGGTTCTTCAAACAATTACACATAGATCTGTCATATGACCCAGCTATTGCACTGCTGGAATATACCCAGAGGAAAGGAAATCTTCATGCCAAAGGGATACCTGTACTCCCATGTTTACTGCAGCACTATTTACGATAGCCAAGAGTTGGAACCAGCCCAAATGTCCATCATCAGATGAGTGTATGAGGAAACTGTGGTGTATCTACACAATGGGATACTACTCTGCTATAAGAAAGAATGAAATACTAACATTCACAGCAACATGGATGGACTTAGAAAAAATTACATTAAGTGAAATAAGTCAGGCACAGAAAGAGAACTACCACATGTTCTCCCTTATTTGTGGAAGCTAAAAATAAATAAATAAATTTATGTGAAAAAAGTTTACCATGTTAAAGAATTTGTGGGAAGACATTTTTGTTTTATTAATAAGACATTTGAAAATAAAATAAATATGTATATATGTACACACACATATAAATATAAATAGCTATTTTTAAAGGATAAAAATGTTTGAATATCACCAATTTCATGTTTGAATATCACCAATTTCATGTTACCCAATAAAACAAAGTTTGGAAGAAAGTGCTATAACTGGAGTCAGGGGAGAGGAAATATCGCTGAACAGGAATGCAGCGGCATACGGATGTTGTTTCTAAATTTTCGTGCTGAGTTGCAGAAACTCCCAATTCACAACCAGCTCTCAGGCCTCTGTGGACAGAAAGCTAAGGAAACTGAGCATCTTCTTCCCTTTGCACAGGTCTCCTGGCAGAGGCAGCCCTCGGTGTAATGTGTATGTGTCACCAGAGACCCAGGCTCTGCAGCTTGGGAATCATAAGGGCTGCTGAGGTTCTTCAGCAAGAATGCCATTTTGCAGGGGAAGACTTTAATCCTAGCTATTTAGTTGATTCATTTAGAGTACTGCAGCAATAAATACATAGGACTGAGACTGGAATTTAAAGATACCAAGCTCTATACTGTGTCAGTGTAAAATCAAAGTCTTAAGATGTTCAGAGCCAACTATTCTGCACCATAAATTTTATCCTTAAAAAAATAAGATTGATGTACCAGGATGTTCTCTGTAAATTATTTATACCTTCTCTGCCCCCAAACAAGGGACTGCCATAGAAAGAAAATAGTTAAATAAATCATAAAACCTATAACACAGTGAAATATTATGCAGCCACCAAAAGTCATATCTTTGAGATAAGTGACATGACTAAAAGCCATGCAGGCAGCCAACATCTTGAGCATCTACTGCTTGTCACATTCTGTGCTAAGTGTTTCGGATAGAAATCAGAGCTCCAACCTGCAGGAACTTTCAGTCTAGCAGAAGAGAGAGAGAAGTGAACAGGTGAGCAAAATGTGGCAAATGCTCAGATGGAGGTGTGTACTGGGGGCTCTGGGACCCCCAAAGAGGGACATCTAAGCCAGACAAGGGGTCCCAGAAAGATTGCAAGAGGATGGATACTTGAACTGGGTGGGCATGACTTGGCCCCAGTAGAGGTGGAGGGGCTTTCTAGAAAGAGAACAATACACACAAAGGCAGTGGAAGCTGCAGAGGAGGAGTGGGTGGGGGTGGGTGTGTGGTGTTTGGTTGACTTCCTATGATTCCTCTGGCTGGAGCTTCAGGTGACAGGTGGGGGAAGGAGGGTGAGGGAGAGATAACCATAGCAGCATCCTGCTCTGAGTGCCCTCCATGTGCAGGAATTCTACATCCAGCGTTCCATTTTGTTTCATTTCATGACCATCCTACTTTGTAGAAGTGGCAAAGCAGGATTCTGACCAGAATGTCCCAACCTGCTGCCTGTGCCCTTAGCTCTGCCCTGGTTGGAGCAGTCGGCAGAGGTCAGATCATTGGCAGCCTTGTTTTCCATGTTTATAAAGCAATTTGGATAGGGAGATGGAGACATTCAAAGCATGAGTTATAATAGCCAAAAATGGGACGTAGCCTGCATTTCTCGACAAAAGAGAAGTAAAAAAAATTATGTCTATTTAATGGAATATTGTGTGATCATTAAAATGACAGTTATCAACACGGGGAACATGGAAAATTTTTAATGTGATATTTAGAACTTTTTCTATTGTACAGTGATAAATGTTCATTATAGAAACTTCGG
>NW_007726407.1:702280-720755 GCF_000696425.1 Galeopterus variegatus | reverse complement strand
AAAAAAAATTATGTCTATTTAATGGAATATTGTGTGATCATTAAAACGACAATTATCAACACGGGGAACATGGAAAATTTTTAATGTGATATTTAGAACTTTTTCTATTGTACAGTGATAAATGTTCATTATAGAAACTTCGAAAATTTCAGAAAAACAATAATAAGAAAAGGAATTCTACCATTCAAAAACCACTGTTAATATTTTGGTACATTTCTTTTTATCTACATGTGAATGTATGTGTGTGTCATACATTCAATCAAACACAATCATAACACAATCAAAAGTTAGGGTCATATGTCATATAGTTTTGTATCTTGTATTTGTTATTGAACATTATATTGAAAGCATTTTCCCATGCATGCTATTAAATATTCTCAGTAAACATACATTTAAATGCCTGTATAATATTCCGTGCTACACATAAATAATTATTTAAATAGATAAAAGGACAAGGGTAAAAAATTATATGGACTATGAATACAGCTGTGTAGAAGTGGCATATGAAACAGATTAATAATGCTGAGGGTTGGGGTGATTTCTTTTTATTTCCTTTAATGTGGTTATTTTCATAATTTAGACTTTTTAAAGATTTTTCAACCGTTGACATTCATTCCTTCAACAAATTACATTTTTCCCCATCATTTTAAAGTTCACAGAGTCACCAATTAATAATAAAAGTCATGCTTCTGTTTGTCATCCCATCCTCGTTTTGGGTTTGGAAAAAATGAACGTTGGGAGAGAAGAAGGGAGGGAGGTGAAGGCATCTTCAACAATGCCTTTGAATGCCACTGCTTTTGAAAGCACAGTGGAACTATGACAATGTGTCCACAAAACAGTGGGGAATTGGGAAGAATGTGTGCTCTTTGTGCTTTCAAGCAGAAATGCCAGCGTGCTGCTAGAGGGTGGCCTTACAGTGTCCACTTCCATCTGAGAGTTGGAGAATTGCTTTGTTAATGTAATAAGTAATGAAAACCAGGAGAGACTTGTTTTATTAGGCTGATATTGTTCATGTTGATTTATTAACTCTATTGTTTTTCTTCAGAACATAGTCACAAAGAAACCAAGAGGGAAAATTGAGATTCTAATCAGAGACTTTGGCAATCAGTGGCTCTAGAAGTGCAATGTTATTTAATTTGTAGCCTGCTCATGTTCATATGTGGCACCTACAGTGTTATGTGAGGGGAGAGATACAGAGTCTAGCCTGCAACAGTGAAGATATAATTTGTGAGCTGGGTGAGACGTAACACAAAAAGTGAAAGGAACACCACTCTGTCAAAGCATCTCCAAAAGTCCCTTGAAAGAGCAACAAAACAGGTTGGAAGGTAGGTTTTTTCTATTACAAAAGAAATTCCTTAGCCCACTTTTAAGGAACCATTATCTCATATCCGTTTATAAATCTCTAAATATCAGAAAATGAGAGATGCTTAAAGGGGACCAAGCTATCTTTGGGGAGTCAGGTTGGATTTAAGATAAAGGATCAACTATAGTATTAGAAGCTTTTCCCAAAATAATCCTACATGACAATGACAAAACATGACTTTATACTGTCAAAACTGCATTTGTTTGGGAGTCCCAGCCCCTATTTCCAGCAGCATCTCTCAGAGCGTCTCAGCCACTCACACCAGCGCAGTCTTCCGGCTCCAGAAATCCAGCATTGCATGTCCTGAGCATGCCCTGCCACTACAGACCTCAGTGCATTTGCACAGCATCCCTCTCGCGACAAAAAATCTGGAAAATGTTCCTTCATCCTTCAAAACCGAAGCGAAACATCCCTTTTTCCAGGATGACTTCCTTAACTCCCTGGCTTATGGCATTTGTCCTGAGCATGCCCTGCCACTACAGACCTCAGTGCATTTGCACAGCATCCCTCTCGCGACGAAAAATCTGGAAAATGTTCCTTCATCCTTCAAAACCGAAGCGAAACATCCCTTTTTCCAGGATGGCTTCCTTAACTCCCTGGCTTATGGCATCTCTGTATTCTCTCTGCAGTCCTTTACACATCGGGCTGTCGCTGTTGAACACCACACTGCCATTCTTCTGTGCATCTTTCCATCCCGACCCACTGCAGGACAGGGGTGGTGTCTCGCTCTCATTTGTGTCCTCACTGCCTGGCACATAGTAGGTACTCAATACAGTTTATGACTCTTATTAAAATGTGTTAAGTAGACTTTAGGTCTTAAAACCTGGCCAGGTTCCCATTGGTCCGAATGATGCCTGCACCGACCCTTTTGCTAGAAGGAGAGGCAATAAGTTAAGTGCCTTCTCCAGCTTCTCAGATCCCAAATTAATATTCCCAGATTTTCTATGCTAGAATACATTGAAACCTCTCCCTCAATTCTGACCTACCTGGCCAGGGAACAAGAATGTGCGATGTCATTCACTCACAAAGAAGACTGCATGGCTGGCAATTTGATTTAATTATTTCTGGAGCTTGTTCAGCCTGTTCTTATCTGCCTAGGAAGAAAAAAGGACTCTAGTAAAGTTTTTAGCCACTTTTGAATAGTCCTATCCCAGAAGAAAGCAAGGAATCTCCCCCCCCCCATTTTAAGCCTGGCAATCACCCCTACAAAAGAGTTTTATTTCACAAGAAGAATGTTAAGTCTTGTAGACAAAGTTTTTTGTTTCTTCTTGTTAGTAGAAATTTCTAGTGTTGCCTCAGTCACCCTCAATGATATGCATAATAGCAATAGATTTTTTTTTCAGCATTTCTCGACCTCGGCACTATTGGCATTTGGGGCTGGATAATTGTTTGTGTGTGAGGCTGCCCCGTGCATTGTAGGATGTTTAGCAGCATCCCTGGCCTCTACCCTCAGTGCCAGTAGCACCTGTCCACCCACACACACACTGTGACAATCAAAAATGTCTCTAGACATGGGCAAATATTGTTGGGGGGATGGCACGAAATAATCCCCAGTTGAGAACCACTGAAACACATGATAATACATGGAAATAAATACCTACAACACACATTGTCACGCACTCACCTATATGGCCTTGGCAAATTCTGCTTGGTTTTCATTTATTATATGAAGTCACTGTTTTAGAAGTACTTTTCCAGTTTAGGAGTGTGATGTGGTGCGGTGTGGTGCCACGGTGCATGTATGTGTGAAGCCACACCTGAATGAAAAACACGGCCTCCCTGGAAAGGTGACCATGCAAACTTTCCTTTTCAGGGAGGAAGCACCACCAGAGACCAGTCAGGAGCCCTGTAGGTCACCTGCTCCATAGCTACATGAGCTGGCAGTAAGGGAATGATTCAGTATTTGCTCTTTCCTGTTTCACCTGTTTTGGCTTTGAGCATCCTTTTCCATTACCAAATTTGGGGACGCATCAGATGGGAGAGATTGAGCCTCCTGGAAAGTGAAGCTCTTACCTGCTGCCTCACATATGACTAACATGCTTACCTGGAAGGAACAGAGCTACTGTTTTTGATTGCTCAGTGCATGCCAGACACTATCCTAAACCTTTACCACGTCATTTCTTTTGGTCCTTATCCTAATTCTACCATGTAGCTACCATTCCTGTCACAGTTTGACACATGAGGAACGGGGCGCAGGACATTGAGCACACACAGTTGTTAGATGGCAGTGTTCACTCTTAACCACTATGCTGTGTCACCTTCCAAAGAACATGTGAATTTGTTTATCATGACCCACAAATGACTACATTATGAAATATTGATATGACTTTTACATTTTTTATATCCACTGCTGGTTGAAGTCAACAGGGGCGGGAGGAGGCGAGGATGTACTTCAAGTTCTAGTAGAGGCAACCAGAAACACGGTTGGCATGTATGTGACACACGCATGCATTCTGGCTGTATTTCTGTAGTAATTAAATAGAAGTAATTAGTTTTCTTCTATTTCGAATAACAGATTAGGCCTTAAAATGTTGTGTGCCTGGCTAGATTATTTCTCCCCAAGTTTAAATTCTCAAAGGAGTGAGTGATTCATCCTAAGGTTAAGAGAAGGCTCTGGATCTTTCATGAATTACTCCCTCTACCCTCCACCCCCCCACTGTTGTTGAAGTGTGATCACAGGCCAACTCTGATTAGAAGCTTTGAGAAATGAGACATTTCACAGAGGGTGTGTGGGACATTCTCAGGAAGTCCCAGTGGTTTTCCATTGCTCTTCCCTAAGTGAAAAATGTTCCTGGGTTTCCCACCCACACAGTTTGGTAGCCTGTACCACATGAGAGTATAAACCCATCCTGTCACCTGTCATTTCTCTTACTTAGTGTGGTTGTTAAGTATTTTTGGCAAAAGGCACAACTCTACTTTTTGGGGTCTGCGAGAGGAGGTTTCTGGAGAGGAGAGGGAGGCCGGCCCTTCCAGGATTCTCAGCACACGCCCGAGGCTCTGCACATTTCCCTGGCCTCCTCAGACCCGTGGGCTGCAGCACTGTCCCCTGCCCCCGGGCACAGCTCAGGGGGCAGAGATGCTCAAGGCGGAGAGTGGACGGTGAGGGGAGGGGAGTCCCACACACAGGACATCCAGGGACCTCGTCCTCAGGTTGCTTGAAGAAACCCTGCAGCTCTTGTGACAGGCCTGTGCCCTGGTTGGAATCACCGCATTAGCCAGACTGACATGAGAGGCTGGGGTCCAAGCCTGGGACTCTCAGTGAATGAGGGATGCAGAAAACTCAAAGATTAGGAGTTCCAGTATGTGAACACTGTGTAGGGGTGGTGGGGGTGGCAGAAGTGTCCTCGGTGTTTGGACGGCCTTCCACGTCCCAGCCCTCCCCTGCGGGGGCGGTTTTCTCTGCGGGGAGCAGCCTTCCGTGTCTGGCAGATTTGTGGTGGGGGTGGCAGAAGTGTCCTCGGTGTTTGGACGGCCTTCCACGTCCCAGCCCTCCCCTGCAGGGCCGGTTTTCTCTGCGGGGAGCAGCCTTCCGTGTCTGGCAGATTTGTGAGCTCAGCATCCAGGAGCCCAGGCAGCACTGTTTCTTCTTTGTGGATATGGTTGATCCCTCCTCGGTTCTCTTCAGAATTTAGCAAACACTTTTTGGGTGAATGGATAATTCCATACTGGGATCAGTACTTTTTTATTATAACCAATGATCATAGTAAGAAAAATCGGACATTACTGAAGTGCATAAGCCATTCAGTTTTGAGTATTTATCCATCCTTCATTCATTCCACAGATATCAGTCGCACACCTACTTGGTGCCGGCGATTGTTCCAGCAGCTGAGAATACAGGAGAGAACAGCATGGACAGAGCTTCAGTCCTCACAAACCTGACGTTCAAGTAGGGCAAGGCAGATGTAAACGAATAGCAAAAGTACTGTGAGATAATAATGCACCATGAAGAGATATAAAGCAGGGCAGGAGGGTTGTGCATGATGGGCGGTAGGGTGGGCACGGTACTATTTGAGCCAGGCTTGGCAGGGAACATCTGAGTAGAGGCCTGAGTGTGGCGGGGGTGCCAGCCATAGAGATGCCTGGGGGAAGTGGGTCCAGGACAAGGGCATGGCAAGTGCAAAGGCCCTGGAGTGAGAATGAGCTTGGTGTGTTTGAGAAATAGAAAGGACAGTTTTAGGAGATGAAGCCAGACTGGTAGCAGGAGCCAAATCATGCAAAGTTTGATTGGCTATGAAAAAGACTTTGAATTTTATTCTAAGTGAGATGTGAAGCCATTGAGCAGAAAAGTGACATGGTGAGATCTATATTTGTAAGAGTCACTCTCAGAGCATTTTCGTCATCCTTTATTCAACCAGCATTCATCAAGCACCAACTAGTGCTAGGCACTGCCCTAGATACTGATGCATGGCAGATAGAAGGACACAGTACGTGCCTTCAAGAAACTTGCAGTCTGGTATGCAAACCACTAGAGCTCTGGGTTAGTGTCGTGGTGGTCAGCATGGTGGAGGGCTGCTGAGCCAGGATGAAGGGACCCAAGACAAGGGCACAAGAGATTTTCCAGATGAGGCCATTGCTGATGATGTTTCTAATCTGTGTTACAAAATCAGGGGTGCACATTGCTATGGGAATATACAACAGAGAGACCTAACTCAGTCTGGGGGAGTTGAGGGAAAGATCTTTGAGGAAAGGATTTTTAGATTTTTAGGCTGAGTTTTGAAGGATGAGCAGTAGCTGGGCAGGCAAAGAGGTGGGGTAGAATCCAAGTGAGGGCCCAGCATTGGCATAGGCCTGGGGCAGGGAGCTTGAGAGCCCGGATGGGAGAGATGGCATGATGATAGATGGAGCTGGGTTGGTTGGTAGAGCCTGAGTGTGCAGGCCTTGAGGCCATGGTCAGGGCTTGAGTCATCGCTCTGAGAGCAGTGAAAGTCACCAAAGCATTTGAAACAGAGGAGGGACATGATTAGATTTGCATTTTAGAAAGATCAGTCTGCAGAGTGGAGAATGTTTTGCAAGAGAGCAAAGACAGGGGAAAGAGAACAGTTAGAAGCTTTGCCAAAGCCTAGACAAGAGTGGACATTGTGGGGATGGGGCAGAGTGGTGGATCTGAGCCATGTGTAGGAGGAGGGAAAAGAAGAGTGGACAAACGATGGGACATGGAGGGCTGGGGAGAAAGATGAACCGTTGACAGCGGTCATGGGGCTGTTTTGGAAATGATGGTGTCAGGGCTGTTGATTGGGATGAGTAACATAATGTGGAAGAAGAAGTGTGATGGCAGTGAAAGCTGATGAGTTCATTTGGGGCCACTTTAAGACAGCTGCGAGGACATGGCCAGCAGGCAGTGGGATATCTGGGTAGGAGACTCCAAGAGAAGTGTGAAGTAGGGACACCCCCTTGGGAGCACTAGTGGGTAGGTTAATAAGGTCATGGGAATGGATGGGATTGCTGAAGACCACCAGTATTTAAGGACCACCTAAGGACTCTGAGCAGCTGCTCTTGTCTGGGCATTGGCTGTGGGCATGTGGAGACTGCTGGAGCAGGGCAGGCACCTGCTGGCAGGAGGGCCTTGGATGGGTGGCCTCCAACATGACAAATGAGCTTAGGGCTGTGCCTGACAAGTACTTCCAAACCCCTTTACATGTTCGTTGTTTGGAGGCTTTTGCAGGTGGATAATCAGTATTGTCTTCTGTTTGTTACTTCAGGATTAGAATGAGTATTTGAGATCGTTCTCTTCTCTTGCTTTATGCCCATGCTAAACGAGGAGCGACAAAAGGACAGGTGGATAATCAGTATTGTCTTCTGTTTGTTACTTCAGGATTAGAATGAGTATTTGAGAACGTTCTCTTCTCTTGCTTTATGCCCATGCTAAACGAGGAGCGACAAAAGGAGATGTGCCTTATTTTTCTTTCATACTTGAGCTGCAGCTTTTCCACAAATTCACATTAGAAAAATTTCATGTGGCTTTAAAAGGCTTACTGTACTCTTACTTAATATAGGTTTATTTTCCCATTGGGGTTGTTTGTACTTTTTGGCCATTGTGAGTAATGATACTCTGAGTATTGGCATACAATTATCTGTTGAGTCCCTGCTTTCATTTCTTTTAGGTATATACCTAGAAGTGTAATTGCTGGACCACACAGTATAGGTACATGCAGAAAAGACTCTATCTTCCCCAGGCAGCTTTCTGAGCCTTGGGGGACTGGTTCACAATGAATCCTAGGCTTTTGGTGTCCCATGCTGCCTATGTGTAAGGAATAAGCCCACTTTATGTTACTTCTTGTGTGAGAGGTGTTCTGTCTCTCCAGACCAGACAAGTCGATAACCAGCTCACAATGAAGCTGCTTCACAATGTATACTTGTTCTCTCTTCCCTCAGCTTCTTTAAAAGACATAAAATTATATGAAGTAACAATTTTAACACTGTATTGTTGGGTTTGCAACATTTGTAGATGTAATATGTATAACAATAATACCATAAAGAAAGGGAGGAAAAATAGAGCTATATAGTAGTGATGTTTCTACATCTCATCGTATAACTTCGTATAATGTATGCTATACGAAGTTATTACGACATTCCCACCAGCAATGCACGAGGGTTCCAATTTCTCCCCAGCCTTGTCAGCACTTGCTGTTTTCTGGTAGATAATAGCCATCCTAATGGATGTAAAGTGATTTTTCCTACTTGTTTACTTCCAAAAATTCTGGCCCTCTTCTGAGCACATATTGGGTAGTTATCTAGTTGTATTTATTTAAAAATTGACAGATTGAAAGCACGAGTTTCACTTTTGTTCACTGAGGAAGAGCATAAAAAGGTCACTTTGTGACCTCCCACCCCAGTAGCAAAAGTGATGCCAAGCCCTCCTTATTGAAATGCACATCCATAACCTGTGAAAATGATGGGAAAATAGGCCTTTTTACAAGTCAGAGATGTTGCAATCAAAAGTGAAGGCATACTCTTTGTTTTTAAATATTGTTCTGTGATCACTGTATTAATATTCATATAACTCTTGAAAGGAGATTGTCATTTGGTATTAAAGCCATTACGGTTGTCACTGGGTTTCAAAGCATTGCTGCAGAGATTAAATTGCCCGTGCTCTTCCGATGCTCTTCAGATTAACTGCATTCAGGTATGAGTTCCATCATTCATCTGCACGCCTGTGCTGCTGAAACCCAGAGGTGGAAGTTAGAAGTACAGCAGTCAGGAGAGAAAGCTTTGAAAGGAGCTTCTGGAATTCAGAGTTTGAGGAGTTGCATTTTATGTGCACTTTATGGAGATATTGTCACTGGGTTTAGAATACAACCACCAGAAAACAGTCTCTTGCTGTCAAATGAATGCTACCAAACAATTTATTGAGACTTGACATTGAGGAGAGGCTGCACTGTTTTCAAAGTGGGTAGCTTATGTTTCTTGACATTTTATCCCAGTGACTTTTACTTTAACAAAAGTCAGTGGGTGCTATGGGAATAAATCAGTCTTTGGCAAAGCTAAAAACCTCCTGTTCTCTCCCACATCTTGGAGAAAGCTCTCTGTCCAAGTGTCAGGAACCACAGGATCCAAAGCAGTTGAGCCAGAAGGGGTTGATTTCTTTAGCGTGATCTGAATCTTGATGGACAGACAAGTGTCTCTAGCAAATTTTTTTTTAAAAAGTTAAAAACCAATTAATCAGTAAATTGGGAGTGATGTGAGCCAGTATATCCTCTACCAGTATGAGTCAGGTGAGGCAGAAAAGGTTAATATCTGGACTTATGGGTACCCTGATTTGGTAGCTATGCAGCCCCTACACTAATCCATATAGTAACATTTTCTGCTTTTGAATTCAAAGGAATGTTTTTATTTCAGAGAATTGAAAGTAGACCTAAATTGGATCTTGATGAAAATGTGCTAATATGGGGACGTCTTTTAAGTTGTCATTTTAGAAGAGGAGTTTTGATGATATCCTCTTTGCTGGTGTGAATAGAAGAGAAATTTAGTAGCAAAATCTCTTTAATTTCAAAGTCTGTTTTGTGTGGATGGGGAAAACAAGCAATTTTTAACTGAAAAATGACAAGTTGGTTGAGGATATGCATTTTTCTTAAACTTTTAAAAAATTTATTAAGAATGGTTTAACCAAAAATACAAGAGTATCTAATTCAGATTTTAAGGATCTTGCCAAATTTAGGCCACATTATGTTTATAGGATAAGATAGACTTGAGACTTGTTTGTGGGAAGGATTCAGTTTACAAATGGACTGGCCCTATGGGCCGCCAAAGCCCAGAGAAAAGCTTAACCGAAGGCTTTTAAGTATAGTGACATGACTTTAAATTCTGTTCAACATTTAGAAAACAGACATTTCCAAAGAGTCAAGCTAAATTTTATAAACCATACCCTTGGAATTGATAGTGATAGTGAATGTTGAAATAATCACTTTCTATAGTGTTCAAGTCTAGTAATACTGTTTTATCAAATTAATTGTTTATAACTTCATAATTTTTTTAATCAGTATTTTAAAAGATTATTATATTGTATTTTTAAGCTCAGAAATAAAATTTTCTATTTGGGAAGATCTAGTTAGTTCTCTTTGCAGCAAGCTAAGCACACACAATATGTTGGGTTTTTTTTGTAGTCCTTAAATGAATCTTTGAAAGTTTGACTGAAGCAATCTGGGATATTTTGAAGGTGCCAGTAATATTTACACTAGAAGGTATAATTCTCTTGCTGCAAATTAAATCGAATGTTTGATTTGGCCTTACAGTAGCAAACTAATTCCTTTTGAATGTACATGGAAAATATCATTAGATCTACTTTGGGAGTACACCAATTCAGACCAACTGCTGCTTCTTTGGGAAAATAATGAAAAGACTAGTTGAAAAAAATTATCACCTTTTCCCCACCAAAAAAAACTGTTAGATGTCAAATAGCAGACATGAATATTGTGGTAATCACAGGCACCTTAAAGATCCCTTAGACCCACAAGTGAATGATACATTGTAGGATTGGCAGATCCATCTGTACTCCTAAATCAACTACCGTCAAGACTCCAGTGGACCTCTGGACTCTATAGCAGATGGTCATTGGTTTATAGTAAACCTTCTTTGATTATGTAGCATTACTAATTTTGTTCTCCACCTGAGGTTATTGCTTAACTCAGGCCCCGAGCATCCAGATCCAGGGCACTTTCCTTCCTATATAACAGTGATATCACTTTTAGGATAGTGCTGGAATGTCCTTAAAGCAGTACACTTAACGTGTGATCCTTACGCTCATTCATTGAGCTGTTTGCTCCTGGTCTGCAATGAGTTAAGGATCTTGCACTATCATATAAACACACTGTTTAGGTCATCTTTTTATCACAGCAACTTTCACAAGAAAGAAGCAAGTGCATTGATTTACATTCTGGGGCAAGCCCCTTATCTCGTTATGCACTGGCACTTCTCAATGTTCTCTCTCTGACTTTCAAGGATTTTCTCTAAACCTTAGAAAATTATGAGAACATGAGATTTTTGTAGGGTAGTATTTGTAAAGAGCAACCCTATATATCCCATACTTACAGATTATGTATTATTGTATTTAGTTATTATTCAGTTAACTTCCTTTTCATGAAAGATATTTTTCTGTTTCTATGTGGCATTGACTTGTACCCAAATCTGATTTCTAGGTAAGCAAATTATTAAATCGAGTAATATTGTTGTGCAATGTTTAATAATATTAATTGTTATCAATGAGTGTTTACAGAGGTACTGTGCCAAGTGCTTTACATGTATTAACATATTTTATCCTCACAACAATGCTTTGAGGTAAGAATTTTTATCATCTTTTTGAGATGAGAAAACTGAGGTTAAATAACCTGCCCAGTGTCAAACAGCTAGTCAGCAGTAAAGCAGTGATTTATTTATTTTTTATTAATAGCATTTTATTTCTTTTAGTTTGTATTAAACTTTAAAAAAAATTATCAATATACAATGTAATTGATTTTCATGTCCCTTTACCAATTCCTCTTTTTCCTCCCTTCCTACCCCCCCACCCCATCAACACCATATCTGTTCACTTGTCTTAACAAATGCAAGGAATTGTGGTGATTGTTGTGTCTTCTCCCCCCCAACCCCCATTTATTTGTTTGTGTATTTATTTATTTGTAAATCAGTGATTGAAATCCAGGTCTCTCTAGCTTCAAGGCCCTTGCTCTTAATCACTCAAAAGCCCATACTGGCCAGGCAAATAAACAGTGAAACAGATTCAGATTCTGGCAACATGGTGGGCACAGCTCCTTTAACTACAAATACAAAAATTAGTTAAACTATACTTTCAATAAATGTCATAGTATTTGAGATCAAAAGAAAGAAAAGGAAATCACCAGGTGGAGAAAGGAAGTGGAAGCTCACTGGAAAGCTTAAGAAAGTTAGGAAAGCTGCACTGTGGCTCTGGGAGCTACTGGATCTGGAAAGAGACCCTTGTATTAACTCCCAGGCATGCAGGAAGTGGATGTGGCTGGACCTGCTTAAGTAGGGAGCTAAACCTTGATCCCTATGTGGAGCTGAGCTCTTCAAGGGCCTGTCTCAAGAAGGGGATTTGAAACCCCATCCAACACACTTTTCATGCACTGATATACTGGTATGGGGTCCAAATCTACCCTAGGGATGCAGATGTCTGGGGAGATTTCCTAACAGAAGAGTCCTAAGCCTTTAGATGGATGAAGCACATTGACTTCTGTCAACTCTTTTAGCATTACCAAGAACAAATTCACAGCATGATATAACATATGGAAATTTCAGAACAAAGATGAAGAAAGCATTTTAAACATAACCAGAAGGGGGGGGAAGTAAACAACCAGAGGAATGGTGATATTGCCATCCTCTCCTTTGAAAATCAGTTCAGCTGGCAGCACACTCCTTTTTGGCAACAATGAAGACTAAAAGACATTGGAACAACATCTTCAAAAGATGAGAAAAAAAATCAACCCATAATTCTATACCCAGTTAAACTATCATTTAAGAGTGATAATGATATGGAATACACAGTGAGAGAAAAAGAAAAACACTAATAAAAAACAGTAATCTCAGAAACATTATATTGAATGAAAGAAGCCTGATGCAAACGAATATCTACTGTAAGATTCCATTTATGTGAAATTCAAGAAGTAGGCTAAATTAATGGATGGTGATAGGTATCTGAAGAGTGGGAGTGAGGATGAACAGAGAAGGGGTGTGAGAGAACCCTCTGATGTGACAGAAGTGTCATAAATCTTAATCTGGGTGGTATTTGCATGGGTGAATACATGTGCAAAGTTCATTGAGCCAAATGCTTTGGATGCATGCACATTACATACCTCACTATATGTATTTTAAACCCCTTCCCCCAAAAGAATTTTTTTTAAAAAAAGAGGGAAGCTTTAATAAAGATATTTTGTTTGCTTTTTATAACTACTCACTAAAGAATTGCTGAAAATGTATTTACATAAGAATCAGATAGAGCCCAAGGTTTGGAGTGCATTTTAATAATGAACAGTGAGAAAAGAAAGTGTTAAATAAGCAGTTTCTTTAAACAAACATTTCTTTAAACAAACATTGACTGATAACAATAATAATGATGTTTGGGGGTGGGGGTTAAAAGCAAGATAGAATTCAAACCCTAGAGAACAATCATGGAAGGTGGTAGGAGGTAATTGGAGTTAAAGCATTTGAAGATCCTGTTTTATTCTGGACGAGGGCAGACATGTTGATTAGTTTTAACTTTAAGTCAATCTTAAAAATTTAAGTTGGTCACAAAAGCACTAGAAACAGATGAACTTTCATATCAATTGATTAGAAAACAAGACTAAGTTATTCAATGTAAAGTAAGCATGAAAGGAGAAAAACAGAAGATAGAAAAGATATGGTAAATAGCAAAAATAATGGAATAGGTCCAACTAAATTATAATTACATTACATTTATATTATGATAATATATCTGTATTAGTAGATAAATGTTTAACTTCTGTTAGAAGACAGAGATTCCACCATGCTACTTTATTCACTTTTTTTTTTTTTTCTTTTGATGGCTGGCCAGTATGGGTTTTGGAACTTGTGACCTTGTTGTTATAAGGCTGCACTCTAACCAACTGGGCTAACCAGCCAGACAAATTCTTTTTTGGGGGGGGAGGGGCGCAGTGTCAGGGGAGGCAGCTGGTCAGTGCAGGGATCTGAACCTGTGACCTTGGTATTAGAAGTCTGTGCTCTAACCAACTGAGCTAACCAGTTGTAAATACCACCAAGGCATTTATAAGAGATTCCCAAAACCAAATTACACAAAGCAAAGGAGTATAAAAGGATAAATGAGGAAGATACTTTAAAAAACGAGAGCTGATGTAACTACATTAATATGCAAAATAGACTTTAATGAAAAAACAATTTTTAGAAAAAATTCACCAGGAAGATATAAAAATCCTGAGCCTGAACCCTCAAAATAAATAAAGCAAAATTTAATAGAATGACAAGGAGAAATAGACAAATCGATAATGACAATGGGAGATTTTAACACACATCCCTCAGAAAATGATACCTTAAGCAGACAAAAATGACCAAAGTTGTGGAAAATTTGAACAACGCTATTAATGAACTTGACCTTTGACTATAAAAAGACCCTTGCCCCAGCAGTTAGGCAATATACATTTCAACCACAACAGCACTTACAAAAATTGAATATGTATCAGGCCACAGAAGAAGTATCAGTAAAGGCCAAGCCAGGCAGAGTAAAAGACAACCAGGAGCCTTTATGCTTGAGAAAAATGGGGAAGAATGCACCTTCTTAGGGCAAAACCAAAATAAAACAAAAATGCTCTGCAGCCTACAGCCTCTGGTTTGAAACTTTTGAGTGACTGCGCTATGGAAACCATCCAAGCCAAGCATCTGCTGTGGCCTTTCTATCTCATTGCCCACTCCCTCTGGCATTTTGATCACTCCCAGAAAGCTATGTTCAAAGAAGGGAAAGGCATTATCAGCAGATATGGCCCCCCATCAGTCATCTTTGGAGGTATAAGCATTTGTCATTTGGGGGAAACAGGGCAGCAGAGGGCAGGGGCAGAGCAGGAGAAAGAGCCTAGTGTCTAAAATTAAGTTTATGGATTCTGTGATGAATTTGGGATTATTTGTCACCCTAGTCCTCAGAAGTTCACCTCTAGGAGAGGGTTATGAGGTCTTTCTCTGAAGAGGTTGAAGAACTGAGCAAATAATAGTCTTTCTGGATGCCGTGAAGACCTTATTTATGTATCGATCACATTTAATAAGTGCCTGTACTTTGTCGTAGCTGAAGGAGCTAATGACCCTGAGAAGACTTGAACATAGATTCTCTTGGTGGAGTTAGGGAAGTGCTGGATTCATCGAGAAGGTTATAGGTGTTTTACTTAGACATCAGCTTGTCTCGCCTTTTTCCATGGTTTTTGAGTAATATTGTTTACTATCATGGTTACAATATTCTAGATTTGGTGTATATCCTCCAAATTTGTTAATCTATAGCATTTTTAACCCCTTGTAAATGGTTCATGTTAGCCTCTCATTTTGTTAGATTTTAGAGTCTCTTCTGTATCTTTTGCTGACCTAGAAATTCTACAGGCAGCTCCATTTTTAGGCTGATGAAACGCAGCGATCCCTGAAGCGATCTGGCAATCTCCCACAGGTAACCTCCTTCAAGCTTGAAATGATTCCATTTATTACCATGAATCCCTGCCCTTGAGAACATTTTAGCTGAATGCTTGCTAATTCCTTTCTCTGCTCTGCCTTTGCACAGTGGATATCAGTCCACCTCCTAAAATCTTTCTTAACTTTCCTAAGTTAAGGCTTTGATCACCATATTATGTATCCCAGGGGTGTTTTTCTGTTGACACAAAAGGAATAAAACAACCTGTCACGGTTAATCTTACAGTATAATTGAACGGCTAAAGCAACTGCTGAGGGTGAGTATCATCAGTATCTCTAAGGAGTAAATAATTCACAGGTTTGTGTTCTTCTAGCGGTGCTAACTATTGGTCCCTTTACAACGAGTAATAAACTGCAGCTGTGCTTGGTCATAAATTCACTCTGGGCATCAGGATTCTTAACACAGTGGAAGCTGTCTTAGGCTGCATTTGTGTAAACTCTGACAGGCTGTCCACCCACAGACTGGTGTCTGTACCTAGCATCTGTCTGGCTTCCTAATCTGCCCCTAAGACTTCAGTTTTCAGTGTGTGGACTGAACAAGCATGCGAAGGCTGCGGCTTGTTCTTGCTGACCAAAGGAAACTTGGTTTTGTTTCAGATTTAGGTATATTTGAACTGATTGGATATTTCCCACTTAAAATAAAGTGGGACACATGTCATCACTGTAGTGACAGATTTCTCTTGGTTATGTTTGTATAATTGCTGTGCTTTAAGCATTCCTATGAAAGACTTCGTTCATTGCACGTGAGTCCCTAGTTGGAGAATTGGCTAAATGCTTTTCTGATTTAGGCTTCAGTAGCAATTCATATTGAGCTGTAAATATGAAAGTGGTTTTTTTTCTTTGTTTTTTCTACTTAACTGCTTTCTCATTTTGGGTTCATCAGTTTAGGGCTTAGATTAAAACAGGCACCTGAATGGTAAACAAAATTTGACAGATAAATAGATAGAATCCTCTTTATATAACTAGCTTATATAATTCTTATGAATAACACTTAAACTACGGAGTCCCTAGTTGGAGAATTGGCTAAATGCTTTTCTGATTTAGGCTTCAGTAGCAATTCATACTGAGCTGTAAATATGAAAGTGGGTTTTTTTTTCTTTGTTTTTTCTACTTAACTGCTTTCTCATTTTGGGTTCATCAGTTTAGGGCTTAGATTAAAACAGGCACCTGAATTGTAAACAAAATTTGACAGATAAGTGGATAGAATCCTCTTTATATAACTAGCTTATATAATTCTTATGAATAACACTTAAACTACAATAGATAAATGAGCAGAGGACATGACAGTTCCCTAAAGAGAAAATCAGATAGCCAGTATGTCTCTAAAAACCGTTCAACTCAGTAGTAGTCACAGAAATGTAAATTAAAACAACCACAAAGGATTGTTTCTCATCTTTAAAATTCTACTTTAGTAAGTTACTTATTTCTAGAAATTTTAATTTTGATGTATCTTGTTAAATTGATCAATTCTGATATGTATTGGCAAAGTGTTAGCTACATTGTTGTACCAGTTATACTCCCAAATATGCCAATATGTAAGAAGGGATGCCTGTCTCTCTGCATCCTTGTCTACACTGAGGTGATCCACTTTTAAACGTTGCCAATGATTGAGCACATTACTGCCCAACTATATGATATAATACTTTCAGGCATTAAGTGTATATTTATGGAGATTTTATATAACACAGAAAAGCTGCTTATGAAAAGGACGAATGACATTTTACATAGCCCCAACTCCACAGCTCACATAGTCAAGACGGGCATAAGGGAGAGTGAAGGGTGTGTGGTATCCAGCCCCACCAGGGTGGTAATCCACTCCTTTTATCCCCTCTTCATATGGTCTAAGGAAGGTTTAAAATCTGGGTGAAATGGCCCAGTGATATAGCATGTTTACTCCGATGAATTGGAAATAGTTGCACCAATATTATTAAAACGTATTTCCGTGGTTAAATCGTCCACTACTGTTGGGAAGAAATCTGGGCTGTCTCTAAGCAAAATGACTCTCCAGTGTTGAAATGTTCTTGTCTGCAGTGAGTCACTTGGTTTTGAATACTGAAGTTATGGGAATGTTGTCTTCTCAGGACACATGCAAGACATCAAAGTCATCTGTTTATATCTGCGATCAATTCTTAAGAAACTGTCTTGTGAAGACAGCTACTCTTTCTGCAGGTATCCTTAATACTGAATCAAAGTGAATAGAAAAAGCTCTCAAAGAAAGACTTATCTTTGGAGTCTGAGGACATCACTATAAGTGTGTTTTTTAACCTAAAAATATCTGCCATTCTTTGCTATTTTTAAAGTGTGTACCTTATTTGAGAGGCAGTAGCAAAATCTCACAATCAAAATAATTTTATTTTTAAGGTAGAAAAAAATTAGAAATGATGAAATGTTTTGACTGGTGCAGCACTGGAGCACTGATGAAGACTGTTCTTATGAGCACATCAGACAAGCCTATGTTGTACAATATTCAAGCTCCCTGCAAGTGCTGGGTGCTGATGGAAACTTCTGGAGTCTTTCTGTGTGATGATCCTTTCAGAATGGAGATATTAGAGATTTAGAGTCCTCATCATCAAAAGCCATGGATTTGATCACGAGTGAGCCAGTTGTACCTCTAGCTTCAAGTATGGAATATAGGGTGCCCAGCTTTCTGCAGGTATCCTTAATACTGAATCAAAGTGAATAGAAAAAGCTCTCAAAGAAAGACTTATCTTTGGAGTCTGAGGACATCACTATAAGTGTGTTTTTTAACCTAAAAATATCTGCCATTCTTTGCTATTTTTAAAGTGTGTACCTTATTTGAGAGGCAGTAGCAAAATCTCACAATCAAAATAATTTTATTTTTAAGGTAGAAAAAAATTAGAAATGATGAAATGTTTTGACTGGTGCAGCACTGGAGCACTGATGAAGGCTGTTCTTATGAGCACATCAGACAAGCCTATGTTGTACAATACTCAAGCTCCCTGCAAGTGCTGGGTGCTGATGGAAACTTCTAGAGTCTTTCTGTGTGATGATCCTTTCGGAATGGAGATATTAGAGATTTAGAGTCCTCATCATCAAAAACCATGGATTTGATCACGAGTGAGCCAGTTGTACCTCTAGCTTCAAGTATGGAACATAGGGTGCCCAATAATTGTATAAAGATGTTTTAGTGTAAAGAGAATGGTTGGGCTTTGGAATGTGATGCCCTGGGATCAAGTTTTGACTCTGATACTATGTACATGACCTTAATTTACTTAATGCCCCTGAATCTGTTTCTTCATCTGAAATGTGGGAAGAAAAACACTCATTCGTCAGAGTTGTGAGGATTAAAGATAATATTTGTAATATACAAGAATAAACATATCTTAGTTACCATTAATATGTCCATAGAATTTTTATTAACATTGTATAGTGTAGGTATTTGAATAAGTTGCTTTTTTTTTTTTGTCTTTTGTCTTTTTTCCGTGTCCGGCAACGGATTGCAACCCT
>NW_007726407.1:663922-701330 GCF_000696425.1 Galeopterus variegatus | reverse complement strand
GAGGATTAAAGATAATATTTGTAATATACAAGAATAAACATATCTTAGTTACCATTAATATCTCCATAGAATTTTTATTAACATTGTATAGTGTAGGTAGGTATTTGAATAAGTTGCTTTTTGAATGACTTTACAATTCATCCGAATTGAATACTATGTACTTTGAATTAAATTTCTAGTCCAGATGAAGAGTTTTTCCAGGTGACACACTCTTTCCACCACCTTTGTGCTCAATAGCATGCACTGGTGAGACAGCTCAGGGGGTCCCTGTTGTTTTCTGAGACCTGGGAAGGGAGCCCTTTTCACCAGAAAAACCATCAAGCCTACATAGGATTCAGTCCACACTTGTGTATTCATTAGCACCATGCTAAACCAAATATATTTAATTGGATGCTTAATAATTCTGATTTAGACACTTCATAGGGAGTGAGAAACATATATTCTATTTCTGCCAGGAACTTGCAATATGAAGTATCCAGAACAATCTAAAAAATATCTGTGCTCATAACTTGGTCATTTCTCAGGTCATTTCTTATGCTCATCTAGCTTAGTCTTAAACCCTGTGAAGATCTGTCAAAAACAGTGTCCACACTGTTGGAAACAACCCTAATGTCCATCAGTAAAAGAAAGGATGAACATATGAAAGTATATTCATATGATGCTATAATACTCAACAATAAAAAATTCTCCATTACCAATAGATGCACCAACATGGGTGAATCTTAAAGACATTATGTTGAGCCAATAAAGCCAGACACAAGAGAATATACTGCAAGATTATATTTTATGTTTTCATGTTCAAGAACAGAGGTAAATGTAATCTATGATGACAGATGTGAGGAACAGCAGTTACCTGTGGAGGTGAAGGGTGGGTATTGTCTGGGGTGGGGCAAAAATGAATTTTCCAGGGTGATGGAAATGTCATATATCTTACAGATACAAGGTTGTGTATACAAACACACACACACACCGTCATCAAACTGTACACTTAAGATTTGTGCATATGTACTATGTAAGTTATACATCCATATAAAAACAAAAGGTGTCCAAGAGAGGGCACAATTTTGTTTGCAGAGAATAAGGTGAGGTTAGAAAGAGATTAACTCCTAAAAAATAAATCATTCTAGGATTTACATTTTTATAAGCTCTTTCTATAAAAATGAATTCTGATTTTAAAACTAAATAAAACCTGTCACGGTAGGTCCCAGTACATGAATGAATTGGATCCCAACTTTTTAAAGTAAATTTTTTGCTCTGAAACAGAATAAACAGTATAAACAATACTGACTAGAACAGTGAGTTCTAGCCCTGACATGCTAGAAGGTGTATCTGTTCTGAATTTAGAAGTGACATTGATTTTAAATGTATCTTTGGATGCATCAATATTTCGGTTTCAGAAAAGAATAAGTTGTGCTGTAAATTTATCTTCCCAGCTTGGACTTGTTAAACTCCTCTGTGGGAGACGCAGAAGGATAAATTACTTAGAGCTGAATGTGAGCGTGTGTTTGAACTCAAAGTAAATTGATTTTCATGCAGGACGTTGTCATTTTATGGTGAAAGAATGAGCCATTAGCTGATTACTCTCTGTTTGCTCTGTGGTGTGCGTTTTCTAAGACCAGGCAGGAAGATCACAGTGAATCAAGCAAGGTGGGGGCACATCTAGGTTCAGCCTAATATATAAATATAATAACCACCCAACTTGTGAAGACCATCTGGAAGGCAAACTCTGACGCTACCATTTCACTTTTTCCTTTAAAAACCTTCATGGTAGTTGAAAAATGTGTAAACAACCTCTTGTGTTGTAGTCTTCAAAGCCATTCATGATACTTTTTTCTCCGTCTTTCTAGCATATTCTTCACTCTTCTATAAGGGTTCCACCCCCGAGTTTCTATCCACACTGAACTAGGTGATTTTTTTTTTTTTAAACGAGCAATTTCATCTTGGTCTCTCAGCACAAGTCACCTCCCCCTCTGACATGTCCCTCCCCATCTTTCTCCTTTAGCTGCAAACCCCATGCCTTATGCAGAGTAGGCATTAGGAGTTTACAGAATTAAGGGAAGCAGAGAAAGAGAAATCCTCAATGGGCTGTATAGCAAAGATTAGAAGAAAAAAGGAAATGTTTCAGATTTACCATTTCATGGTACACAGGTTCCACACTAATAAAGATTTCACAGAACCTTCAACACTCTTGTTTCTCCCTGCCTTCAAAACTTCATAATAGCGAGTAATTAGCATCAAAGTCCTCCTCTCAAGGCCGTTCCTTAATGTTATACTTTAAAACTTAAAAATACACAGAACATTTCAGAAGAACTTGCAGCCTCAGTCAGTCCACTTGTATAAGTTTCTTTTTGCTGCTGTAACAAAACTACCACAAATTTAGGAACTTAAGACAACAAAAACTTATTATCTTAAGGTTCTGTAGATTAGAAGCTGACACAGGTCCCATGGTTCTAAAATCGAGGTGTCAGCAGGGCTCCATTCCTTTCTGTATGCTCTTGGGGAGGATCTGTTTCTCTCTTCATTCAGGTTTTTTGCAGAAATCAGTTTCTTGAGGTTGTGAGACTAAGTTCTCAATTTCCACGCTGGCTGCCAGCGGAGGGGTGTTCCCAGCTGCTTGCTTTGCTAGGCTCATGCCCCTTCCCCCATCCTCAAAGTCAGCAGTGGGGGAGGGGAGCTCGAGTCCCCCTCATGCTTCAAATCTCTCCTCTTTCATTGGTCTCATGTTTCTAACACAGCTGGAAAAGATTCTCTGCTTTTAAGGACTGTGATTAGTTGGGCCCACCCAGATAATCCAGGATAATCTCCCCATCTCAAAATTCATCTCCTTAATCACATCTACAAAATCCCTTCATAATGTAAGGTAACATCTGCACGAGTTCCAGGGATTAGATCATGGACATCTTTGGGGGCTATTATTCTGCTGACCACACCACTGAACCCTGCTCTTGGGTTGGTAGGAACCCCACATGCTGGTTGTGTTATAAACCAGACATGGGGAGGTCAGCTGAGTAAAGCCCTCGTCTGGGATGGGGAAAGCTTGGATCTCATTCCAGCCCTGCAGTCACGACCCTGGCCAAGGCTGTGGAGCTTTGTTTCTGTTAGGATATTACCAAGACGTCCAGCTTTAAACTGTCTTAGAAATTGAAAATTAGTAAAGTTGGTTAACATTCTAGTAATCAGCATTTTCAATTACTGGTATAAGAAAGAGATCTATTCAGTATCCATTCTTCTCTTCTTAATTTTTAAGAGAATCCAGGTTTTATTTGGGGTAGTGAGGTGTCCAGTCAAAAAGCAACAACAAAATCTCTGTTTCTAAGCTTTCCTTGCAGCTAGGGGTGGTTGGCATGGCACATTTCTGGTTGAGGAGATATAAATTGAAAGCACTGGATGGGGATTCTAGAAAAGCTCTTTTAAAGGAGCTGGCTGAGCTGGTACACACCCTTCCTTGCATGTGCCGCTCCCGTCTGCCTGCCTGGAGTTCAGACATGTGGCGGACACTCAGGCTGCCATCTTGAAAACATGAGTCAAGCCCGAAGGATGACAGATTGGAAAGCTGGAAAGAGCCAAGGTCCTGACAGTATTGCACAATACCAATATCAGCCCGACTGCCCATCTCTGGTTGCTTTTATTTGAGAAAAATATGCAGGAAGGGCAGAGGGAGGAAGGGTTGCTCTGTTCCTAAGCAGCTGAATTTAATTCCTCTCTGGTCTCTGTGCATGACAATTGATTTTGCAAGATTCAGAGGTGTCTTCCAGCAGTAGGAAATAAGCTGTGAAAAATAACCTTTCCTTAATAATAAATTTAATCATTATCAAATGATTTCAAAACAGACATAGCTATAAATGTATGCCTATCACTTTGAACACACAGCTTTTTCACTGACTTTATCTCATTTTTATCATCAGAATAACTCCAGGAAGCAGGAGGGTCAGACGTTGGCAGCCTTCTTACAGACCCCAGGTCCTTATGTATGTCCTGTGACTCTAAGCCGTTTACTCTCTCTTTCTCCTCCTCTCAAGGCCGTTCCTTAATGTTATACTTTAAAACTTAAAAATACACAGAACATTTCAGAAGAACTTGCAGCCTCAGTCAGTCCACTTGTATAAGTTTCTTTTTGCTGCTGTAACAAAACTACCACAAATTTAGGAACTTAAGACAACAAAAACTTATTATCTTAAGGTTCTGTAGATTAGAAGCTGACACAGGTCCCATGGTTCTAAAATCGAGGTGTCAGCAGGGCTCCATTCCTTTCTGTATGCTCTTGGGGAGGATCTGTTTCTCTCTTCATTCAGGTTTTTTGCAGAAATCAGTTTCTTGAGGTTGTGAGACTAAGTTCTCAATTTCCACGCTGGCTGCCAGCGGAGGGGTGTTCCCAGCTGCTTGCTTTGCTAGGCTCATGCCCCTTCCCCCATCCTCAAAGTCAGCAGTGGGGGAGGGGAGCTCGAGTCCCCCTCATGCTTCAAATCTCTCCTCTTTCATTGGTCTCATGTTTCTAACACAGCTGGAAAAGATTCTCTGCTTTTAAGGACTGTGATTAGTTGGGCCCACCCAGATAATCCAGGATAATCTCCCCATCTCAAAATTCATCTCCTTAATCACATCTACAAAATCCCTTCATAATGTAAGGTAACATCTGCACGAGTTCCAGGGATTAGATCATGGACATCTTTGGGGGCTATTATTCTGCTGACCACACCACTGAACCCTGCTCTTGGGTTGGTAGGAACCCCACATGCTGGTTGTGTTATAAACCAGACATGGGGAGGTCAGCTGAGTAAAGCCCTCGTCTGGGATGGGGAAAGCTTGGATCTCATTCCAGCCCTGCAGTCACGACCCTGGCCAAGGCTGTGGAGCTTTGTTTCTGTTAGGATATTACCAAGACGTCCAGCTTTAAACTGTCTTAGAAATTGAAAATTAGTAAAGTTGGTTAACATTCTAGTAATCAGCATTTTCAATTACTGGTATAAGAAAGAGATCTATTCAGTATCCATTCTTCTCTTCTTAATTTTTAAGAGAATCCAGGTTTTATTTGGGGTAGTGAGGTGTCCAGTCAAAAAGCAACAACAAAATCTCTGTTTCTAAGCTTTCCTTGCAGCTAGGGGTGGTTGGCATGGCACATTTCTGGTTGAGGAGATATAAATTGAAAGCACTGGATGGGGATTCTAGAAAAGCTCTTTTAAAGGAGCTGGCTGAGCTGGTACACACCCTTCCTTGCATGTGCCGCTCCCGTCTGCCTGCCTGGAGTTCAGACATGTGGCGGACACTCAGGCTGCCATCTTGAAAACATGAGTCAAGCCCGAAGGATGACAGATTGGAAAGCTGGAAAGAGCCAAGGTCCTGACAGTATTGCACAATACCAATATCAGCCCGACTGCCCATCTCTGGTTGCTTTTATTTGAGAAAAATATGCAGGAAGGGCAGAGGGAGGAAGGGTTGCTCTGTTCCTAAGCAGCTGAATTTAATTCCTCTCTGGTCTCTGTGCATGACAATTGATTTTGCAAGATTCAGAGGTGTCTTCCAGCAGTAGGAAATAAGCTGTGAAAAATAACCTTTCCTTAATAATAAATTTAATCATTATCAAATGATTTCAAAACAGACATAGCTATAAATGTATGCCTATCACTTTGAACACACAGCTTTTTCACTGACTTTATCTCATTTTTATCATCAGAATAACTCCAGGAAGCAGGAGGGTCAGACGTTGGCAGCCTTCTTACAGACCCCAGGTCCTTATGTATGTCCTGTGACTCTAAGCCGTTTACTCTCTCTTTCTCCTCCTCTCAAGGCCGTTCCTTAATGTTATACTTTAAAAGAATCACTGATTTATGATGTGAACAAAGTGTAAAATATTTTTTCTTTTGCTTTACATGTGTGTTTAACATGGAAAAACTATAAGATGATTCTTCTCAAGGCTTCTCTCCCCCCAGCAGTGGGCAACTTCCTCGAGCTAATTCTAGTTTAGGAGGAATTGGTCATACCCATAGAGAGACCTCTCAGAAGTGAGGGTGGCCAGGCCCTGGGAAGGGATCTGTGACTCTGGAAGCCATTAGGGACCAGTGTCCTCTGGGTCCTCTGACTCCCTCCAGGTGTCTTGGTCTCCTTCCCTATTTAGAGCATGACAGCCTAGGCAGAGTCCCTAGGTGGGCACAATTGCCAGAGAAATAGGATGTGGATGGGAAAGGCAAACCACAGTGTGTCCCTGGCAGTTATATTACAGCACCAAAGTAGACTGACTTCTGAATAACAACTCGCTGTATTAGTCTGTTTCTGTTGTTTATAATAGATTACCTAAAAATGGGTAATATATAAAGAAATAGAATTTATTTCTTACAGTTTTGGAGGCTAGGAAGTCCAAAGTCCAGGGAACACGTCTGGTGAGGGCCTTCTTTGGTGGTGACTCTCTAGAATGGGTGGAGGAAGAGAGTTAACCTGCTCATTGCTCTCTTTGTAAAGCTATCATAACCACACTCATGACCACCCACTAGACCATCAATGGGTTCATCCATTCATGAGCGCACAGTCCTCATGATCTAATCACCTCTTAAGATGCCCCTCCTTTCAAATACCATAATTGGATTTCCTACCCTCTTAACACTGTAACAATGGGTATTAAGTTTTAACACATGAACTTTTGGGGGACACATCTGACCCATAGCACTCGCTTTACTACTGTTGTGAATGGTCTGGCCAGAAAGATTTCAGATTTTCTGTCTCATGGATTAACTTGAAGGGCAAAATGCTGATTATGATGATGGCAAAAATGGAATCTAAGCCAAAAAGTACAAATGACACCCCCAAATAGAAATGACACCCTCATTTTTAGATTGCTTCCTCTGTTTGAAATTGAAGAATTCTCAGTCCAAATTGTGAATGTCTATAAGTAAATTTATCTTGTATAATTTAAAAGTTTATAATTCTTTAGAAAATTTATAAACTAGAGAGGAATAAAGAAGAGAATGTTCCCAGTAGCCAAAGCAGAGGTAGCGCTTCAAATGTCCCTTTGTCTTTGAAGAGGTGACTGCCACCTGGCTCGTGCATGACATTTAAAAATGCCTATGTTGAAGGTCATTCATTGCTAAGTTAATTGCTTAAATATCCTGTTTTCAAATTCTCTTTAGTTTAGCGTCTAAAATAACTTCACACCTGGGCCAAATGACAAGACTCAGGACATGGTAAAACCATCATCACGAATGCAAGTTTACAGAGGACTTTCTACATATGTATGTCATAAAAGTCACCCTGAGGGTTACAAATTATAGCAGAGGCTTGGTCTCTGCCATCAGTGTATTTAGAATCCATAGGGAAAGACAGAATACTTGATAAATAATATAACAGAAAGATGCGATGCTTTATGACTATTTGCAGCCATCTTCTGTTAGTTAGCAGATGTCTCCCCTGCCCAACATGATTCTGTGTTCTTGTTTATATTGGCCAGAATTATTGGTTGCAAGTAACAGAAACCAATTTAAGCCAGCTCAGGGAGGGGAGAAAGTATGGAGAAGATGTACTTAAAGGATATGTAAGTGTCTTATGGATCCTAGGAGACGGAGGTGTGGCCTGGCCAAAGGAGGGAATAGAAAGCTAGCAAGAAACTAGGTAGGTTTGTTTTAGTTTTTGGTTTTTGGGTTTTGGATTTTTTGTTTGTTTGTTTTTGTTTTTGTTTTGCCCCAGTCTCACTCTTCTGCCCTTACTTTCTGTTTCACCTTCTCTATGCCAGTTAGCATGTCTTCTACCAAGTCTGTTTGTCTAATCTGGCTACATTATAGGTCCTCAGGTGGCTTTATTTCTCCCTTCTTGAAACCAGCCCAGATGAAGACATGCTTAGTCCCATTTCTAATTTCTGCAGAAACAACCATGACCTATCATGGGTAAGAGGCCCACCCCCAGTCAGTTGGTCAAGGCCAGGTGGAAAAAACAAGGCTAACAAAGGCCAACTCCTAGGATCAGGTGGATAGTGAGGAACCAGGTCCAGAGAAGGCAGAACTGTGATGAGCTGCAGTGAGACCCCAAAGGTGACTTCTGGTCTCACTGAGGAAGCTCACGTTGGTTTCTAACCTGTAGGCCCAGGCCCTGGGTGGAGAATGGCAGGTGAGAGGGTGGAGACCCATACTTATTGACGGGGTCCTTCCTTGAATCCACTTACACAGAAAACAAGCAGTCTCTAGGGACTGAATAAATAGTATATCCTGAGCATATGGGTGAACATGTTTTCTTTTTTTTTTTTTTTTGTCTTTTGTCTTTTTCCGTGTCCAGCAACGGATCGCAACCCTCAGTGTTGCCCCCGTACCGGACCGGGGACTGGCAACGGGATTGCAACCCTCGGTGTTGCTCCCGCGCCTCGCTCAGCCAGTGAGCGGGAACCGGTCTGTGGGTGGGCTCCGACCCCTCGGGCGGGAGCGCCGCCGCGCTTCCCAGGCGGCGCACTATCCAGTGCGCCACCGGGCCGGCCCTGAACATGTTTTCTTTTTTTTTTTTTTTTGTCTTTTGTCTTTTTCCGTGTCCGGCAACGGATCGCAACCCTCAGTGTTGCCCCCGTACCGGACCGGGGACTGGCAACGGGATTGCAACCCTCGGTGTTGCTCCCGCGCCTCGCTCAGCCAGTGAGCGGGAACCGGTCTGTATGTGGGATCCGAACCCTCGGGCGGGAGCGCCGCCGCGCTTCCCAAGCGGCGCACTATCCAGTGCGCCACCGGGCCGGCCCTGAACATGTTTTCTGAATGTACGTAGATGCTCTTAAAATTTATGCAGTTTAAATCTCTTTCTATTTGTTACTGAATTAATTATATCTTTTAGTCATCATATATTTTTCCATCACTGGACACTGATAGTAAAGCAGTTCTTAGTGGGAATCCCCATTATGCAGAGTAAAAAGACTGCTGTGTATAAGATTAGTTACGGACCGAGAGTTTGTGAGCAGCCGTGAGTGTTGACCGGATGTTCAGCAAGAAATTCTACTTATGAATTTTATCAGGCCCCCTTTTTTGGTATTTCATGAACTTGTGTAAAGACACCTTACTGCATGGAAGTATGTTACATGCATATACGAGGGTGCTTCAAAAAATTCATGGAAAGATTTGTATTATCTTTTAATTCTACTTTTTCACGAACTTTTAGAAGTGTTCTTGTATATAATAAATTGGAAGAAAGCCTGTTCTGAATGATAGAGAATAAAAGGTCCTTTTCAATGTGCCATAAAGAATATTTAAGCATGACTTGTACTTTGCATGGTGATTGTTGAAATGTGAGCAAATGCTTTGGAAGTATTTTTTAAATATGCCTTAAAGGTACCTTAAATACTGAAAGTACTGTCTGTGCTATTTTACAGACTCTTTTCATAGATGTTGCAAAAGGAAAGTTCTATTTTAGCCTAAAAATAAGAATAACAATTAAATAGTAGTAGTAGAAGCTAGTATTAATGCTCATGTCTTGATACAAGGACTCAATACTTTATAAACATCTTTTATTTTATTCTTGCATGGATACTGTAACCATTCCTGTTTTATCCAGAAGGAAATTGAGTTTGAGAGACCTGCAATTTATGTCACATTACTTGGATCCAAATTAATGTTTGTTTACTGTTTGTAAAATACTCCCTTGGATGGAAGCTATGGAGATAGGCAGGGAGATCCAATTAACCCATTAGGTTAACTAGGAAAAATTCAGACATTGTGGGCACATTGGAGAGATGCCTAGCTTCATTAAGACCAGATTCTGGAACAAGTTCAAATCGCAGCCCCACTGCTCACCTGCTTTGTGACCCTGGGAAAGTTATTCCACCTGTCTGTCCCTTGGTTTGGTCATCTTTAAATTGAATATGGATAACAACCACTCAATAGAGTTGTTATAAGGATTACTGTTTAAGTTCGTAGATCAGTCCTGGAACATAGGAAATGCTATCCAAGTGCTTCTGTTCGGCTTGACCTTTGCAGTCTGGAGCATTTGGTCTGTTAGCACAGCTGAGGAGCTCCTGCCAGCGGCACTTCTTTAAGTATGATGGGTGAGGCAGACTGGAAAGGTAGCAGGGTACAAAATCAGGTCCTTCCTCAACCTGCTAATCCTCCATTTTCAAATGGTTTCCAGACTTCTTTGCTCTGCCCATGAGTAGGGAAGCAACACAGCAATCAGAGCCCCAGGTGTAGTGTTGGCTGTGGAGGACAGGCCAGATGGGGACATCCCAGCACAGCAGTCAGTAGAGGCAGAGGACCAGCAGCCAGCAGCCAGCTGCCCACAGCCCAGGCTCAGAGAACCATCAGGGGTTCCCTCCAATTAGCCACACGGCCCCTCCCGGGACTGCCACAGTCTGTTTTAAATCCATCGAGTGCCATTCTTAGAAACTAAGGAACCCTAACTAATTGGACAGTAAAAGAAGATTTTGGTCTTGAGAGGGTGGTGCATTAAGTGGAGTCTGCAGAGATTTAGATTGCACTTCCGCTGGGACTGCCACAGTCTGTTTTAAATCCATCGAGTGCCATTCTTAGAAACTAAGGAACCCTAACTAATTGGACAGTAAAAGAAGGTTTTGGTCTTGAGAGGGTGGTGCATTAAGTGGAGTCTGCAGAGATTTAGATTGCACTTCCGCTCTGCAGCTGGCTGGCTGGGGCCTGCAGAAGCCTCTTACCCTCCGTGTGCTGATTTCTCCTGCAAGGAAAATGAGAACCACTTTGCTTGCCCTCTGTCTCCTCCCCAGTAGTCCTCAGAAGTGTAATTGCTATTTGCGATTCATTCTGATTTGGTTCAAAGAAATACAACTACAGAATACTAGGATGAAATATGAGTACTGTCTTCCTGTAATTCAGGAGAAATTATCTGTGTTAAGTACAGTGACCATTTAATTTATCACACAAACTTGGACTCTTTTGAGAATAAAAGGAGGCACTAAACATAATTGAACTTATATGATTTTTCTTGGAAGATGTTTTGGCAATTTCTTAATGAAACTAAAAATACTCTTACCGTACACATGATCCAGCAATCACACTCCTTGGTATTTACTCAAGTGAGTTGAAAACTATGTCCACATGAAACCTGCACACAGTGTTTGTAGCAGCTTTATTCATAATTGCCCGAACTTGGAAGCAATCAAGATGTCCTTTAATAGGTGAAAGGGTAAATAAACTGTAGTGCATCCATACAATGAAATATTATTCAGCACTAAAAAGAAATGAGCTATCAAGACAAAAAGCCGTGGAGGAACTTTAAATGCGTATTACTAAGTGATAAGACGTCAATCTGAAAAGGTTACATATTGTATGATTCCAACTATATGACACTCTGGAAAAGGCAAAACTATTGAGACAGATAAAAAATTAGTGATTGCCAAGGGTTGGGAGGTGGGGTGAACAGGAGGATCACAGGCAGTTTTTAGGGCAGTGAAACTATTCTGTATAACACTGTAATAGGAGATACATGCATTACATGTTTGTCCAAACCCATAGAATATGCACCAAGAGTGAAGAACCCTAATGTGAACTATGGACTTGTTTGACAGTGATGTGTCACTGTTGATTCCTCAGTTGTAACAAATGTACCGCTCTGATGGGAGATGTTAACGGTGGGGGAAGGGAGGGGGTTTTGTGGGAATTCTCTATTTTTCCTTCAGTTTTGCTGTGAACCTAAAACTGCTCTAAACATCGTCATTAATTTTTTGAAATTATATAATTTTGGACATATTTGTTTTATTATAGTTATATTTTGAAACAATTTTCAAAAATAAAATATTTTAATGAAAATATATATATTTTTAAAAAATGGTGTAAGGGATGTATGTCACCTTAGTCCCAAGCAATATACTTTGAATTGAAGCTAAAAAGAATATAAAAGGTAGCATTTTATTAATTCAAGGGGAAATAAATTGCTTTTCTAGAGCATACTTAGCCTTTCTGTTGGGAATGTATGCCATACTTTTCTCCCTTTTTTTCCTAGGTTTTTCTGGCTAATTTTTTTAGTAACTCAGTGTACCAATGCTCTATTAAGTGCTTTACATACATTAATTTGGTTCTTCCTAAATGGAGACTTGTTCACTCATCCACACAAAAATATTTGTTGACCTACAACTAGATAGCAAGAAAACAAACAAACAAAAAGCAAAAAAATGGGCAAAGGACTTGAATAGACATCTCCAAAGAAGATATACAAATGGCCAACACATGTATGAAAAGATGCTCAACATCACTAATCATCAGGAAAATGCAAATCAAAACTATGGTGATACCACTTCACACCTGTTAGGATGGCCACTATCAGAAGGAAAAAAAACACCCAAAGCAAACAACAACCATAATAACAAGTTCTGGCAAGGATGTATGGTGAGAATGTAAAATGGTGCAGCGGCTATGGAAACAATATGGATGTTCCTGAACGTTTTTTTAAAATAGCACTACCATATGATCTAGCAGTCTCCCTTCTGAATATTTATCTGAAAGAACTGAAATTGGGAACTTGAAGAAATGTTTGCACTCCCGTGTTCACTGCAGCATTATTCACCAGGATGTGGAAACCACCTAAATGCCTGTTGATGGATGAGTGGATAAAGTGAGACTGATATACACATAGAATGGAATATTATTCAGCCTTACGTGTTCACTGCAGCATTATTCACCAGGATGTGGAAACCACCTAAATGCCTGTAGATGGATGAGTGGATAAAGTGAGACTGATATACACATAGAATGGAATATTATTCAGCCTTAAAGAAGAAGGAAATCCTGCAATTTGTGACAACATGGAAGAAACTTGGGGACATTATGCTAAGTGAAATAAGTTAGTCACAGAAGGACAAATACTACATGATTCCACTTATACGAAGAATTGAAAATAGTCAAATATATATATAAGCAGAGAGTAGGATGGTGGTTGCCAGGGGCTGGTGGGAGAGAGGAAATGGGGAGTTAGTCTCTAACAGGTATAGAGTTTTCCTAATGGAAGATGAGAAGATTCTAGAGATCTGTTGTACAACATTGTGCCTGTAGTTAACAATACTGTATGTACAGTTAAAAATGTGTTAATGTCTCATGTCAGGTGTTCTTATCACAGTTAATAAAAATTATTGAACACTTGTTGGGTATCACACAGTATTTCAGACACTGGGGACCCAGCCATGGTGGGGGAGGGAGACATACAATAGACAAATATGTGATAGGTCAGATGGAACGTGCTACGAGCAGTGATAAAGTAGACAGATAGTGATGGAGACTGCTATTTTAGACAAGTTATTGGAGAGCTTCTCTTATAAGGTAACATTTGCGCAGAGACATGAAGAAATGACAGGGAGAAGCATGTAACTTATCTGGGGGAAGCTCAGTTTAGGCAGAGGGGACAGGCAGCACGAGGAGGCGTAGTCATTTCCTGGAACAGCAAGCTGACCAGTGTGGCTCAGCAAACATGGGCCAAGAGGAGCATAGAAGTTGAGGTCAGGGGTCCAAGGGGGGTGAGATGGGAACTCATTAGAGGAGACGCATGATCTAACTCACACTTCGGCAGGATCATGGAAGCCTGCAGACCAATTAGGACTCTGTTCAAATGGTCCCAGTAAGAGATAGTGGTGGTTGCAGAGGAGGGAATAAGCAGCATTTCACTGCTCAGTTCCTGGAGCAGAAAAGGGAAAGGAAAGGAGGGACAAGAGGAGTAAGTTGCTTAACCTGGCTGTGCTGATGTTAAGCTAGCTATGAGGCCTAACAGAAATGACGAGATTTGCTGACAGATCTGATAGAGGTCGGGTGAGAAAGGATATCAGGATGATACCAAAGTTTTGCCTGAGCAACTGGAAGAAAGGCAATGAGGAAGAGATGGAAGGAACAGGTGTAGAAGGAGAAACAGAATCTGCTCTTACACCTGATAATTTGAGGTGCCTGTGAGATCTCCATGGTAGGGGTGAAGGAAGCACAGTGTCTAGAGGAGTTCATGAGAGTGGTTTGAGCTGGCAGCGTACACTTGAGAATTGTCCTTGTATAGATGTTACATCCCATCCTGATAACCCATGAGCCTATGTGAGATCACCTGGGGGATAGTGTAGATGGTGAGGAGAAAGGTCTAAGGACTGAGAGTGGCAGATAAAGGGGAACCAGCCAATGAGATCGAAAAGGAGCAGCTAGGGAGGGGAAGCTGGAGAAACTAGTGTCCTGGAAGCCAGGGGAGAAGAGTGCTTTCAGAAAGGGGGTGATCGCCACCAGCACCACAGGGCCCACCCAGGTCCTGAGGTACAGAGCAGGGACTGGACCCTTGTCCCACAACCAGGCACAACACCAGCACCACTAGGCCCACTCGGAGTCCTAAGGTACTGAGCTGGGGACCAGACGCCCTCCTGCAACCAGGCACAACACCATCGCCACCACCAACTAGGAAAGGAGCATGCCAAAAGCATCACCTCCGTATGGGTGGCCCACCACAGCAACCACAATAACCACAGCTGTCGCGAAAGCGGCTAGATGCCACAACCACCACGCAGATGGTCTGCCAGACACTGGAGTGCACTGACGCAAGGAGAGTCACCAGCAGAGATAAAGAGAAGAAAAGGATGTCTCTGTTCACAAAGCCCATTCCAGAGTGACAGAAGAAGTATCTGCTCTAAGAGAATATTGGGGGGCCTGATCACACCTCTCAGCATTGGACAGATGACCTAGGCAACAAATCAACAGAGTAACTATTATTCTTTCAGAAGGAGAGAAGAAATCTAGAGTAATTGGGGGAGGGGGAGAGAGGGAGAGATTGGACAAGGGCAAAAAGAATAATTATGATTTGTAACAATATATATGCTAGTAATATTGATTTGATCAACATATGTCAATGTTGAACCCCCAAAATATGTATAATCAATTATGATTCAATAAAAAAGGAAAGGAAAAGGGTATGATTGGGTGCATCATGTGCTGCCCACAGTGAAGTACAGTGACTACCAGATTTTGCAATATGGAACTCATTGGTGACCCAGACAAAGGCTGATTTAGTGGAGTGGTAGGGATGAGAGCCCATTTGGAATGGGCTTACGACAGAACAGAAGGAAAAGGAGAAACCAAGAGACAGCCCAGAAGGATTAATAACCTTGCTGCTGAGAATACCTCTAATAAGTGGCAGAGCTAGAATTCTAACTCAAATCTTTCTTACTCCAAAGTCTGGGCAGTTTATAGCAGGTTAGAATCCTATACCAGGAATCAGGCAGCTTTGACACTTAACTAGCTATGTGACCTTGAGTTAAGTCACCACTCAACAAACTTCTTTGAGGTCCTATTATGTGCTATTGTAATACGGGAGCCCCAAATCTGAGAGAGCACTTGTGTAGTATTTACCTATTCCAAAGAAAATCACCTAAAGGTCCAGCAGGTAGGGACAATGGTTTATTAGACTTATGAGAGGCACTGATGACAGCCAGTAGGTAAGAAGTCCACACCGCCATGGACAGCACACAGCAGTTATATAGTTAACAGATCAAAGTAAGAATGTAAATCATTTTCACATGCAGGCTCACGTGACTCGGGGTGTGCCCAGGATGTGGTTAGGTAAACAAGTTAATCTACCAGCTCATCTCCTGGCATCAGAGAGCTTGCTCATGTACTTAGGGTCCTGCTTCTTCCAGCACCCTATTTATCTAGAGGGGACATGCCTTTCCTTGGGTAACTGCCTTGGCCAGGGGCAGCCCCCCAGAGAGGAGGGAGGAGAAATCTGCTATACAAAGGAGTGGGGAATACGGCTATGTTCAGCATCTACCCTATAGCCATGAATAACACAGACCCCTGATTCAGACTAGTGGGTAGGAAGGGAAGTTAGGGGTGGCTCCTGGAGAGGTGGCACAGCCATTTCAGTTCCATTCTCCTCATCTCTTATACCACTGGAGGGTTGGAACCAGGAAAGCTCTAAGTGCCTTTCTTATCTGTAAATTCCATGGATTTGAGATATGAGTAAATCCTTTCACTTACAGATGAGGAAGGGAAAATCAGCACAGATTTCCCACCCCCTCTGGGGTATTTTAAAGATACCAACTTCTAATTAAAATTGTAAATTGGGAGAAATGTGTGCAGGCACTTTAGGAACAATTAGTGCTATAGATTAAAATCATTTTGAAGTGACTTCATTCACTTCCCAACTGTTTAAATTGATTTTATGATTTTCTGCCCCTGTAAGTAGCCAGAAGACATATGGATAACTGGTGAACTGCTAGTAGATTATAATGAGGCTATTTTTGTAAATGAAGAGAAAAAGGTAAGAACTATTATAGTATGTCTTTTTACTGCATTAATTTTTTAAAAGGCTCCAGCCTTTTTCAATGGGCTTTTACAGCATTTTCATGAAACCCAGGGTGCCCAAGGCTCTGTTGTGTTTCATCACAACAAAGCAGTCCTCATCTTTGCTGAGCGACATTACTAAACGAAACTTTTAAGTTTCTCTGGGGGAAGAGAAACTATAAAGTCTGTCAAAAGGCAAATGATGTATTAGGAGAAAATATTTGCAACAGTGTGACACATAAAAAGTAAATATCCCTAATAATAAAAAGCCTCCTGCAAGTGCATTAGAAAAAGAAAACTCAATAGCAAATCAGGCAGTTCACAGAAATGGAAATGCAACGGCCAAGAAGCCTGTGAAAAAGAGGCCACCTTCTTAGTTGTCGGGGAAATTCAAGTTAAAATGTCACCTACCACATTGACAAAAGTTAAATATATCGATAACATCTCTTGGGGAACTCCATCCACTTTCCTGCCTCCTCATTCATTGTGGAGTGACACTGCTGGCCTCCCTCCCTGCTCTTAATTCCCTCCTCTCCAGAAGAGGAGGACTGTTAGTAAATTTGAGAAAGGAAGCTGAGTGTGTTGGATTGGTGCCATCTGGGTCCTCTTTTCCTCTCTGCTTGCCTGCAGCGAGGATGCATTCCCATGTGCTCCTGACCACACAGGAAGCTCACCCTTGGCTGGCTCTGCACCTGTGAGGCACACCTGTGGTTGACAGATGTCCCAGTGATGAGGTGGGACCATCTGTCTAATGCAGAGTTGAAGTAATGGTAAGACAATTTGACTGCAAATCTAAAAGCACATCATCCAGTCCAGTTTTCAGATGATATTTTTAAATCACGGTTGGTGCGGCTCCTCTATGTTTCCATGTTGGTTCAGAACTTGGGAATGGGAGAGAAGAACTTTTGTTTCTGGCCCTTTCCCCACTCAGAAAAAAGAAAGAAAGAAAAATATATCTATGGCTACATGCAGAGAAATAGAAATTCTTTGGAGTTAGGAGGGATTTGCTAAGATTTTGAGGAAGTCATCTGACAATTTTTATTAAAATTTAAATGTGTAGTTCATAATAGTGATGGTTACACAACAATGAATGTTCTTAACGCCACTGGATTGTACACTTAAAAATGGTCAAAGTGGTAANACCTGTGGTTGACAGATGTCCCAGTGATGAGGTGGGACCATCTGTCTAATGCAGAGTTGAAATAATGGTGAGACAATTTGACTGCAAATCTAAAAGCACATCATCCAGTCCAGTTTTTCAGATGATATTTTTAAATCACGGTTGGTGCGGCTCCTCTATGTTGCTATGTTGGTTCAGAACTTGGGAATGGGAGAGAGGAACTTTTGTTTCTGGCCCTTTCCCCACTCAGAAAAAAGAAAGAAAGAAAAATATATCCATTGCTACATGCAGAGAAATAGAAATTCTTTGGAGTTAGGAGGGATTTGCTAAGATTTTGAGGAAGTCATCTGACAATATTTATTAAAATTTAAATGTGTAGTTCATAGTAGTGATGGTTGCACAACAATGAATGTTCTTAACGCCACTGGATTGTACACTTAAAAATGGTCAAAGTGGTAAATTTTATGTTGCATATATCTTACCACAATAAAAAAATATGTATTAGTTCATATGAAATTATTATATTTCTGGCCTTTGCTTCAATATAATCCAAGAGGATGGAGCATATGGGAAAGGATATGGATGAATGAAGACTGGCGTTCATCATGGCTTCAGTCCTCTCAATCAGATTAAGAAAGTAATTACACGATTCTTTCTAATTTTCCTTATGCTTGAAATTTTCCATAATAAAAATCTGTTTTTAAATGTGTACTTCTTCAACCAGAAATCTCACTTTAAAAAATTTATTTTGTAGAAATAACTGTATCTGCCCATAAGGATATGTATCTATGAGGACGTTAATTGAAACATTTCGTGTTTCAAATATGTAAATAACCTAATGAGCATTAATGAAGGAATGGTTATGTAAACAGTAGTGTATTTTGACGTTATTAAACAGAATAAATTAGGGGAAACAGTCTTACCTATACAACATCAAGGAAAACTCACACCACCTACCTAATCCTTCATTCTTAAGTATGAACAGCTAAGAATCACCAAATATGTGGGGGAAAAGTAGCAACATGAAAAAGAAAGTCCAAGATAAACAGGAAAACTGACCCAGAGGAAGCAAAGACAACCAGGAAACCTCAACAAACAAGAGCTCTGGTGAGTATGCTCAGAGAGCTCCAAGAACTCATCCTAACCATAAAGAAGTGATATGAAAACAGATCACAGAAAAAGAAAGAGCCCTTAGAGAGTAAACACAGGCTTGCCAAACATTCAGTAGAAGGGCTTGGGGAAGGAACAAGATGAAGAAATCTAATGGAACATAGAGCAAAAAGAGAAAGAGATGGAAACAGAGAAAAGAGAAGATAAGTAGAGAACAAATCCACAAGCCCTGACATCCGACCAATGGCAGTCTCAAAGTAAAACCAGAGAAAATGGAAAGGGCAAGAGGAAGGAAATCATCAAAGAAACCATAGCGCATTCCCCAAAGCTGAAGAAAGACGCAGCTCTACAGACTGAAATGGTCTACCCAGTGCAGAGGACAATAATTAACACTTAGACTCATCCTCCTAAAATTTCCAAACACTGAGAATAAGAAAAAACAGGCTGAAAGATACCAGAGAGAAAAAACTACATGGATGTGAATCAGGCTGGTACCAGACATCTGGCCAGCACCACTGAATGCTGGAAACTCACTACCCTTCAGACCAGCAGCAGGATCACCATCTGGGGGCTTACAAGAAATACAGAATCTCAAGCCCTACCCCACACCCACGAGTCAGAACCTACATTTTTTTTTTCCTTTTTGTCTTTTTTACTGACCGGTAATAGGATCGCAACCCTCGGTGTCACGAGTCAGAACCTACATTTTTTTTTTCCTTTTTGTCTTTTTTACTGACCGGTAATAGGATCGCAACCCTCAGTGTCACGCCCGTACCGGGGACCGGCAATGGGATCGCAACCCTCGNACCCTCGGCGGGAGTGCCGCTGCACTCCCAAGCGGCGCACTCTCCAGTGCACCACTGGGCCAGCCCTAAAACCTACATTTTAACAAGAGCCTCAGGTGATTCATATGTACACGAACAGGCTTGACCACAACGAAGCGATGACTTCATGGTGTAAGAGAGAAATCATTATGAACTTAGAATTCTGTGCCCAACGATTAATTGGATGTAAGAGCAGAACCAAAGCACTTTAACGCAGGGACTCAGAACGTGTACGTCTCATGTATACTTTCTTAGAAAGCTTTTGAGAATGGACTCCAGAAGAAAAGGGAAGAAAACAAAAAAGAAATAGTCGAGGGATCCAGAAAGCAGTGTATCAGGAGACCATTAAAGAAAAACTGATCACTGATAGTTGTGAAGCAGATTAGGGAGCAAACAGTCCACACTGGAGAAACAGGATGGATGGAAAGTCTCCAAAAAGAGGTCTACTGGAAAAAGGGGGACCCATTTCCCACTTAATTTGATTGAGACTATGGAAAACTTGAAGTCATAGTGAAAGCACATTTTCCTCATGTTAGTAAGATGAAAGAAAGGCAATAAGAAAGTCCAAGAGATTTAAAATAAAAATATTAAAGTTATTCATGGCCCAAATATTAAGTAAACCTAAATATGACATGTTTTAAAGAAATCGATGGAATGTTATGGGAAAAAATTCTATCTAGCATTGATGCTGGGGATTTCTGAAGACAAAATGTAATCATTGCGGTCTCCTTGGCACACAGGCAAACGTTATTTACATAGTCCTAATAAAGTAATGGCTCTTTATTGCTTTCCAGTATTTCAAGTTAACCTATAGACAGTGTATACAAGATTTGATTATGGTTGCAGATTATAAAATAAGTGTTTTATTGATACACATAAAAAGTAAAATGGTGGGGCCGGCCTGGTGGCGCGCTGCTGCAGTGCGCCGCTTGGGAGTGCGGCGGCACGCTCCCGCCGAGGGTTTGGATCCCACCTACAGACCGGTTCCCGCTCACTGGCTGAGCGAGNTTATCACTGATAGTTGTGAAGCAGATTAGGGAGCAAACAGTCCACACTGGAGAAACAGGATGGATGGAAAGTCTCCAAAAAGAGGTCTACTGGAAAAAGGGGGACCCATTTCCCACTTAATTTGATTGAGACTATGGAAAACTTGAAGTCATAGTGAAAGCACATTTTCCTCATGTTAGTAAGATGAAAGAAAGGCAATAAGAAAGTCCAAGAGATTTAAAATAAAAATATTAAAGTTATTCATGGCCCAAATATTAAGTAAACCTAAATATGACATGTTTTAAAGAAATCGATGGAATGTTATGGGAAAAAATTCTATCTAGCATTGATGCTGGGGATTTCTGAAGACAAAATGTAATCATTGCGGTCTCCTTGGCACACAGGCAAACGTTATTTACATAGTCCTAATAAAGTAATGGCTCTTTATTGCTTTCCAGTATTTCAAGTTAACCTATAGACAGTGTATACAAGATTTGATTGTGGTTGCAGATTATAAAATAAGTGTTTTATTGATACACATAAAAAGTAAAATGGTGGGGCCGGCCCGGTGGCGCGCTGCTGCAGTGCGCCGCTTGGGAGCGCGGCGGCACGCTCCCGCCGAGGGTTTGGATCCCACATACAGACCGGTTCCCGCTCACTGGCTGAGCGAGGTGCGGGCGCAGCACCGAGGGTTGCGATCCCTTGCCGGTCCGGTCCGGTATGGGCGCAGCACCGAGGGTTGCGATCCCTTGCCGGTCCGGTCCGGTATGGGCGCGACACTGAGGGTTGCGATCCGTTGCCGGACACGAAAAAAGACAAAAAAAAAAAAAAAAAAAAAAGTAAAATGGTGGTTGAGAGCAGGTGGGGAGTAGAAGGGAAAAGCTAAAGTAGAAAGACAGGATGATGAGTCATTTATAGAAAAATAAGTCGATATACTAATTATAAAGATAGTATTTTAAATTACAAATGCGACCAATAAAAATGTAGTTATTCAACATTGGAAGGCAGAATGAAAAGGAGAGATGAAGTGAGCTGAATTCTCATCTTTCACAGTTGGAAGTCTATAGATATTGCCTAAATTAAGTCAATAAATTGTGACATATTGTGTAGAGTTATGGTGGCAACCTCTAGAAGAACTAGAATAAGCCCTCCAGGGGGTGGAGTGACAAACAGTGAAAAGAGGTTATTTTTCTCATGATACTTGTGACTCTTTTATAAAGCTGAGAACTAATGACTTGTTTCCAGGCCCCACTGAAATGTCCCTGTGCATTGCTTCATTAGAATAACATAAACAAACTCCAAAACTGTATTGGCGTAATACATTAAAAGTTAATTTGCTAACAGTGACAATCAAATGCAGGCCATTTCTGGTCAGTAAGCAGTTTTCCTCCATATGGTTGATTCAGGGATTCACTTCCTTCTCGTGATTCTGATATCCCTGGGTCTGAGAATCTTCTGCATTTAGCCAGTGGATAGGGAAGGAGAGCACGGAAAAGGCAAACTCCCTGCTTAAATGACCTGGCCCAGAAATGACATCCTCTCTCTCAATCCTTTGAAGAGAACTAGTCATGGCCCCATCTAGATGTAAGAAGAGCTTGTAAATGTAGTTCCTGGTGACAGTTCTACATTATGGAGGGTGAGAACAAATTTTTGGTGGGCAAGAAACCATTTCTGTCAAACTCGGTTTCCAAAATAGCTATATGTAAATAGTATGTACCCCTGGCCCTCTCCTCACAAAGGGCATGTGTATGCTGGACTCATACATGCCCTTTGTGTATGTATGGATCCAGCATACACATGCCCTTTGTTTGTGTAGGGGTCCAGCATACACATGCCCTTTGTGTATGTATGGATCCAGCATACACATGCCCTTTGTTTGTGTAGGGGTCCAGCATACACATGCCCTTTGTGTATGTATGGATCCAGCATACACATGCCCTTTGTTTGTGTAGGGGTCCAGCATACACATGCCCTTTGTGTATGTATGGATCCAGCATACACATGCCCTTTGTTTGTGTAGGGGTCCAGCATACACATGCCCTTTGTGTATGTATGGATCCAGCATACACATGCCCTTTGTTTGTGTAGGGGTCCAGCATACACATGCCCTTTGTGTATGTATGGATCCAGCATACACATGCCCTTTGTTTGTGTAGGGGTCCAGCATACACATGCCCTTTGTGTATGTATGGATCCAGCATACACATGCCCTTTGTTTGTGAATGGGTCCAGCATACACATGCCCTTTGTGAGGAGAGTGCAAGGGGTACATACTGTTTACATATAGCTATTTTGGAAACTGAGTGTGACAAAAATGGTAGGTAGAAAGGGCAGTGGATCAGTAAGATTTGCTTTGTGTTGTTTCATATTTTTAATTCCTTTCCCTTGCTCTGGTATCATTTAACTAAGCATCTTCTTGTAATTATTCTCTTTTATTTAGTAAATCTCCTATAATTGGATGGCAAGTCCTCTTTGTAAATGCATACATTGATATTATGGTGGAACAGTGGAAGGAGGTATGGAAAGAGACCCTGCAACAAACCCTCTAAGTGCTAGCTTCATTAACACACGAATGACTTTGGACAAGCGATGTAACCCCGTGGTTTCCTTATCTGTACAGTAAGGGACTTGGCTTTGCCAACTTCTAAATTTCTGTTTCTTTATAATGATATCCATCAGTAAACTGATAATATTGAGTTTCTGTTGTGCAGATTTGAATGACCACGGCCTGGACTAGAAGTTCCCACCAAGGAAGTCTTTTGCCTGCAACCAGTCAGCAGAGACATCACTCTTGAACAGTGAGGCTTAAAGAAAAGCAGAGGCTGAGTACCAGCATGGCAGAAAGAAACCTGACATGTGATGAGAAATTTCCTTTAGCAACAGAACAGAAAGGTTTTATCAGGCCTACCTCAAAGTCCTCCCTCAACAAGAGTGTAGGATCAGTTTTCCCAGGCACTTTACAGTTTATAAAGCAATAACTATCTTTACAAAGTAGGCAGAACAGGTTATTATTTTCATTATGTATATATGTTTTTTAATGGGTTTATGGTTCAAATATCAAAAAGTACAAAAAGGCATAGAGTGAAAAGCCTCTATCCCACCCCCCATCCCTGATCTGACCAGTACTCATTCGTCCCCCCAGAAGAAGTGGCCGCTGGTATTAGTTTCTTATTTGTCATTTCAGAGCTTTTCCTGCATACAAGTATACATTCTTTTCTCTCCTCTCCTACATATATGGCAATATTCCTTAGACAATGTTCTGACCTTGCCTTCATTTAATGAATCAAGGGAGTTCTTTCTATATCTGTCATAAAGATCACCCTCTTTATGTTTTATAGAATTATATCCATAATTAACATACCATAATTTATTTTACCAATTTCATAATGGTGGCTATTTTAGTTGTTTCCAGTCATTTGTGAACACCAACTATACTTAATAATTGAAATAGCCTGTGTTTAAGTCATTTCGCACACTTACGTGTGAATATATATGTAAATTCTTCTGAATGGTAATTTTGATAAATACTTTCAAATTACTCTGTTTCCAGTCATTTGTGAACACCAACTATACTTAATAATTGAAATAGCCTGTGTTTAAGTCATTTCGCACACTTATGTGTGAATATATATGTAAATTCTTCTGAATGGTAATTTTGATAAATACTTTCAAATTACTCTTTCTTGACCCATTTTATACATGAGTAAAGGCTGTAGGAATAGTGGTTGCAAATCGAGGGCTGTAAACAGCTTGCCTGTTCAAAGGTATGATTTTCCTGAGTTGGACGTGGATGGGTGTGAGTAACACAAGGTCAAAGAGGTTTGGTTTTGCAAGCTGATGCAGGCTGCTGTGAAGTGGGCAATCAGAACAACTCGACAGCTCACTGGAGCACAGCTGAAATAATGAGGCTCGGTTGCAGCGTGCTGGGAAGTCACAGAGGCAGATGTGAGTTGAGCACTGCTGATGGATGAGCAGACACTTTGTGAGCCAGAAGCCCTGAGTGTGGGGACCAGCTTGGCAGCAGGCTCCAGAAATAGCATTTACACAGACACATATCACAAAGCATCTTAGAGCCAGGTGCTGGGAAGAGACCCTTGTGTGAGCCAGGTTCCTGCCACCCACTCCTGAACTCATCGGGTCTTAGAATTGAGACAGTGATAGGACAGTGGCACAGTTGTGGCCAACCCACATGTCACATTAGCTTCAGTGGGGGGGAGTTTTGTTACAGTGGAGCAGCTTTGCTTGTATAGTTTAAATAATGGAATACACACACACACACACACATACACACATATCCATGAGGGTACTTCAAAAAGTTCATGGAAGATAGAATTAAAAGATAATACAACTCTTTCCATGAACTTTCTGAAGTACCCTCATATACCACATACAAACACACAACCTCTCACACTATCAACAGCCCATACCAAGGTGGTACATTTGTTACAGTCAACGAAGAATCACCCAGAATCCATAGTTTACATTAGAGTTCACTCTGGGTATTGTACATTCTATGGGTTTTTTATTCTTGCTTTTAGTGCTACATTAACTCATTCGATCCTCACAGTAACCCTATGAGGCAGGTCTATTATTACCTCCATTTAGAGAAGAGGAAACTGAGGCAGAGTAAGGTTAATTGACTTGCCCAAGGTCAAATAGCTAGTGAACATTGGAACTGAGATTTGAACCTAGGCAGCCTGGCCCAGTGGGCGTTCTTAACCACTAGGCCTTTGACTCCATTCCCCAGTCCCTGGGGTTCTCTTTCCCCTTCCCACCTCTCCTCCAGGCAAAAGAAAAGGCTTCCCTCTCTTCTTACTTCCCCTGGCTTCCCCCGAGCCTCACTGCCTGTTTGAGGAATCTTCAAGCACCGTCTCCAGCTGTTTTCTGCAGCAGGGGCCCTGGGTGCTGAAGGGCAGGATCTGTGGGTTAGCTGTGGCCATGCACCTGAGGATTATCTGTGAGGGGCACAGAGAGGAGAGGGAGGTGGAAATGATGGAGATGGGAAAGGAGCAGGTGCAGCCACAGTGGCTTCAGGGGTCCGAAGAGATCTGAGATCACAGGACAGTGGTGAGGATCGGGAGACGGAGGAATACAGAACCAGCCTCCTTGGCAGGCTGATGACCAGGCAGTTAGGACTTGGTTCGGGGCCACAGGGACAACCACTTTTCACTCACTCATTGTTATTCATAATCTCCTGTTATTTAGGAGGGAAAATTCTGATCATTGGGGTCTTTTATTTGTCGAACAGGGTGATGGAGTAGGGTGACGGTATACACTTGGAAAGAGCTAGAACACAGCTCTTATTCTTGCAGAAATTATTCAGCAAAAGAAAAGGAGAGAGTTTGGGAGGCCCAGAAGGAAGACTGAGAACTGTCCAATATGGTAGCCACTAGGCCCATGTGGTTATTGAACACTTGAAATGTGGCTGATTGCAATTGAGATGTACAATAAGTATAAAATACACATTGGATTTTGATGACTTAGTAGGAAAGAATGAATGTAAACTTTCTCAGTAATAATTTTTATATTGATCATATGTTGAAATGATATTTTGAATATATTAGGTATAATAGATTATATTATTAAAATTTATTTTTTTATTTTTTAAATGTGACTACTAAAAAATGTTTAATTACATATGTAGCTTGCATTATATATTTCCTGGACTGTGATGATCCAGACGGAAGGGACATGAACCAGGAAGACTCAGGACTGTGCAGGGGAAGGTTCATGAGAGAGGGGGACCTGTGGCTGGTGACTGAGAAGAGAGACCATTGGGAAAAATTTAATCAATGAAGATTTTTTTTTGAAGGGTAAGGAATGTGATATGCAATATAATCTCTCACCTTAGTCCTCACTATGAAATCTCCAGTAAAATCTACACTGTTTTTTTAATACAGCAAATTAAAAAGAATTTCCTTTGGAAGCTCGTGTCTTCCCTCAAGTTGGACGAAAGACTGTCGAGTCCTAAAAACCAAGTTTGAATTTCACTGGTCTTCCCTTATTTGGGGTCATTTACACTGCGGAGTGTAGTTGCAGACACCCTGCCTCTTTACATTGTAATCAACATGGCCAGTGAACTCTTAAAAAGACTGTCGAGTCCTAAAAACCAAGTTTGAATTTCACTGGTCTTCCCTTATTTGGGGTCATGTACACTGTGGAGTGTAGTTGCAGACACCCTGCCTCTTTACATTGTAATCAACATGGCCAGTGAACTCTTACAGATTTCCAGATAATCCGAGTCAATTTTGAGGGAAAGCAGTTTTTGCCTTCCCCAACATTATGTTTCTTTCCCTGTTAACTTTGCTAACATGATTGAACTGAGAAAGTTGATTGTCTTGGGAGGGTTTGAATCAATATGGAATCGCTGGCTCCTCAAACTCAAATTCAGGTTGTCTTCAGTGTTGCTACCTAATAGTTGCTTAATGGATTTTCTTCTTTGGGAGTTGTGAAGCTGAATTGTCAGAGCAAACCTTCTGGGATACACCTGTTTTTAAGTGGGATTGCTGGCTCCTCAAACTCAAATTCAGGTTGTCTTCAGTGTTGCTACCTAATAGTTGCTTAATGGATTTTGTTCTTTGGGAGTTGTGAAGCTGAATTGTCAGAGCAAACCTTCTGGGATACACCTGTTTTTAATCATTTAGTGGAGCTCTTTCTTGGCAGACTTGAGGCATAACTGACAAAATGTTTGAGCACTATGGCCAGCATACCCTATGCTGTTTCCTGACCTGTGGAAAAAAAAAAACAAGCTTGGAAACAAGAGTTTAATTTGGAGCTTCGTAATTAGGAATGTAGCTGACATTCTGGAGTACATTTGGGGAAGGAAGATGCTAGACGAAGCTACAGGAAACTTGAGGGAATAGAGAGTAGCAAGTTAACTGACTTTCTAATGAGCCAAAGAATTTGTAAGAGTAACAATAGCAGTAAATTTGAGGTGATGTGGTCTCAAAGGAAAGACAATATTTTAATAAATTACCATTCAATTAGTCCTTAGACTGATATTCCCCTGTTTCTGTCTTCTTTTGCAGTATGAATTAATGAGGCTGTGAAACCTAACTTAGCTGAATTGATTTTAGAGACTTACTGTCCTTAACACTGTAGTGCTATGTGTGTGTAGCTTTCTGTAGAATAGGAATATCAGGAAAATGGTCCAGACTGATTATAATTGGTGACTTAATACCTCAAACTGAGTGTCATGGAGCAAAAAAGATAATAAATGTAGTGAGGGTTGGAAAGGCGGTTGTTGGAGGGCGTAAAAGAAGGATTGCAACAGAAAAGAAGCACTGAGTTTGTGTAGCCCTCAATAATTTATGAATTATGTAGATATGTTTGATTTTATGCCAGGGGCGAATTCAGATAGATTTTTAATCGGCTTTGATTTCAAGAGAATATCCCTTTTCTATGAAATTTGTGAGATTTCCCCTTGAGTTTCCATGATTGCCTTAAGCTTATTTGATATATTTTATTGGAATCAGAATGATAAATGAATGATTTGATTGTTAAAGTGCCAAAGAGCTAGACAATAAGAAAGTCTGCATAAATTCACAATTTTCTCTTTAATCAAAGGCTGGGTTGTGATCAGAGCTCTGTGGTTGACACTACTGAATTAATCCAAGTGAATGAATTAATTTTCCTGCCTGGTTAGCATTAGCCACAATTATACAGATTTCAAGGTGGGATGAAAGTAATGAACCTGATTTTGCAGTCATCACACAAGGATGTATTCATCTAATTGGCCTCTGTCCTTCTGTTTCCTCTTCGAGGATAGAGGATTATGTTAAAGATGTGGCTGTTGACCAGAACAATTTTTAAAGCCATGTTTTGTAATTAACTTCAGAGCTTGAACCAGAGTCTTTTTAATAATCTTGGCTGTTCCACACCTTCATCTTTTAAAGATAGATTTGATATTTGGAAAACACTGAAAAGCATTCATAGCCAAATCTTGTAAACAAGGCAGATGATAAATCCGGGATGATGCCCTTTGAGGTAAAAAATCAGATATAACTAAATATGACTACAGAATATCGAAAACAATTTGCTGGTAGCTTCAAAGCCCTTAGATTAACTTTGAAGTCAATTCTGATACAGGAGTGGCCAAAGCATTTGGAGTAAAGGCAGTGCCCTTGGATCATGTAAGTATAGAGTCTGCCAAGGTGACTATTCTAAAAGGGATTACATCAATTTAGATGTTTGTTTAAAAAAAATCAATTGTATCACTTTATGGCTCAGTGTCATGTAATAGGAAGAATATGAACCGTGAGAGCCAGGCAGATCTGCCTCTGCCCCTCAGCTCGCAGTGACCTTGGGCAACTTGCTTAAGCTGTCTGAGCTTCTGCTTCATAATCAGCAAATGGAGATGATAATTCCCACGGGTACTATGCGAGGGTTAGAAATAAAAGATACAAAGCACCACATGTATAGGCCCGTGCATAGTTCAGCATTTGTGATTATTATTTGATGGATTTATTTTCACCCAGCCTTATTTCAAAAAGGATTAGAAGTAGCTTAACTTCATGGTTTCTACCCCTCTATAGCCTTACTTAGGAAATGGTGATATCAATAAATGTACCATGTGCTTGTCATTTATATTAGTGTTATTCGTTCTAATTTTTTTTCTTTTTAAAAATTAGGTATTGATCTGTTAAATACTGATTATGGTATATGCAGAAAATGCACTAATAAATGTTAACTAGCACTTGAAATGTATCAGATGCTCTTCTAAGTACTTTGTATGTATTACTATGTATCATCTTTACAATAACCCTGTGCTGTAGATACTCTTATTATCTCTGTTTTAGGAATGATAAAATTGGAGCATTTTCTGTAAGTTATCCAAAGTCAAAGAGCTAGTATGTGATAAAACTAGGATTAAGGGCCGGCCCGGTGGCGCACTGGATAGTGCGCCGCTTGGGAAGCGTGGCGGCGCTCCCGCCCGAGGGTTCGGATCCCACATACGGGCCGGTTCCCGCTCACTGGCTGAGCGAGGTGAGGGAGCAGCGCTGAGGGTTGCGATCCCATTGCCGGTCCCCAGTCCAGTACGGGGGCGACACTGAGGGTTGCGATCTGTTGCCGGACACGGAAAAAGACAAAAAGACAAAAAAAAAAACCCAAAAAACTAGGATTAAACTCAGGCATTTTGTCTCCCAAGTCTGTCATTTTAACAACTACAATGCCTCATTAACTGGGGTGGATGATGGGATGATCCTTTAGGGATAAACTTAATATTTGAAGAATATCAAGCACCATCATAGCCAACTCTTGCAAATAAGGTGATGATAAATCCTTTGAGGGAAAATATCAAATATGACTAAACATTACAGTAGAATATTGAGAACAATTTACTGGTACCTTCAAATCCCATAAATTAATTTTGAAAGCTGTTCTAACAAGGAGCAGCCAAAGTCTTTCAGCAAAGGCAGTGCCCTTGAGACATGTAAGTATAAAGTCTACCAAGGCTTACTGAGAGGAACCAGAACCCACCCACCGAAGTTCGGTCCAGCAGGCAGTCCACCATCTCCAGTGGGATAGCAGTCATCATCAAGGGGCCCTCTAGACAAGCCACTGACATTCTTGATCCAGAAAATGGAGTATCAAAGGCAATGAGGCAGCCAACATTGGGGTTGTCTGTCCACAGGGGAAAAAACCCAAATCACTGGGTGGAAGATCAGGAGCCTGATCGTAACCCTAGAGTGAGGGGCAAACCTAGGACTAAAATTATGATTGGCTAGAAATGGGGAACAGGCTGAGACTGCAAATTGATGGAGTAGGCAGTGGGAGAGGGTCACGTGGCATCTTCCCTAGGGAGAGGAAGGATATAGCAGCTGAAACCCAGGCAGGTGGGCAGCCCTTTCATGCCCATTAAGCTTCCTGCATGGATGTCCTATGTCTATTCCTTCAGTGTCATGTGTCTCTGGAGAGGTAATATGAGGTGGAGCCAGGAATGCACAGCAGAGCCTGGTGCAGGATTTCCCATTAGGGTGTCACCTTCACCATTTTTATTATAGTTGTACTATGTATTGTTTTACATTTGTCCTTACATGGGCTAGTTATTATTTTTTGTCACCTACCAATATGAGCATCACATCTTTTGTATCACTTAGGGTCCCAGTAGGAAATAGATGGGGCACTCAAATTTAATATGCAGAGAAGCAAAGCGTTTAATAGAGGATCTATTTACAAAAGGTTGCCTCTGTGGGACCCCACCACCCTTACCGTATGTAAACCTGAAGAGAAGGGAGAGCCACATATGAAGTCGTCTGGCTGTGCCCTTCAGGTGAGGGATGTTGTCAGCCCCAGATGACCTTGTAGGGGAGAGAACTGGAAGAATAAAAATCCCAACTTTAGTTCTCTCCCTCTTTTAGACATCTCACCAGAGCTCCCCATTGGCCAAACCCAAACAGAAGCCAGAGGACCACAGAGCTATTGATGCAGGTCTAAGAGGCCAGCCTTGCAAGGCACAGAACAGGGGGAGGGGGTACAGAGTGGATACGAAGGGGGAAACTGAGGGTGGACAAGGTCATCTAAGCTGGACAAAGTCAAGGAGCTAGCCCTGAGGACCAACCACTAGAGACGTCACTCTTATTGACATCTAGCCATGCAGCAGCACTCCTTGGGTTCAGGTATTCCACTCTCCCTGAACTCATTAACAGTACTGTCTGCCAAGCCATGCTTCACAATTTCAGGCACAGGAATATTTCAAGATGTTCTGCGTCAGGAGGGTTTTTCTCACTACGTGAGTCTATCTAAACTAGAAATGATTTTAGGAAGGAGAAAATGTGTGTTTTGTATCCATCTTGGCTCCCATTATCACTAAATTTAATTTCCAAATGAATCAAAGGAAATTAAGCTTTAATGAGCTCTAGTCTTTTTATATTTCTGTCTTCTATATGTTACTCTGGTAAATAGATGCATTATGTTTAAAAGAGCTGATGATTCAAATGGGGTTCTTGATGTCTTTTGGATTCCCTAGTTCTACAATTGATCTAACTCATGGAACGAAAACATTTTTACAGGGTAGGAAGATAGATAAGAATATCTGAGTATTCTTCTCTCATCTTTTTTTTTCTTTTCTAATGGGAACCATAAATCTCCCAATCTGTGCAGGGTGTGTGTGTGTATGTGTGTGTGTGTGCTGCATTCAGGGCATACATCTGTTTGGCAACCACAGCTGTTTATTGCTACCGACATGAATATATTGCCACAGTCTCAGGGTCATAGGCTGCCCCTCCAATGGCCAATGGCTTGGTGGCAGATGTCATATTGACTGGTGCAGTATGTGTGCAGGTGGGTTAGGACAGGCCGCAGTCCTAAGAAATTGGACTTTACTTCCTACTCCAGCAGGGGAAGACAAGCAACACTTATGAAGTCCAGGGGAGGTAATTGTACTTAAATATACACAAAAGTATGAAAACTTTTACATAAATGGAATCCTATTGCTCATTCCAGTTTTTTCAGAGGAGAGGATGACTAGTACCTTGTTTTTTCTTTTCCCATTTCTCCTCCCCCCTCCGCCTTCCTGTGTTTTCCCTACACCTGCATGACTAACACCACTGCTGACACACACACACACATACTACCATCTGTGCTAATAACCTGGTATGATTCCTTTTGTTCCATTTTACATTGCATTTTGTCTTCAGTCAGACCCTTCTTCTAAAATTACTTCTGAATGTGTTAAAAGGAATAGTCTATTGGAAATTGTCATCCACGACTATTTAAGGAAAAATCAGCCAAAGGAATTTACAGCTTATCGATCCCAAATCAACATGAGCCTCAGCTAATATTATAAGATACGTAGACTCAACCATTGAATCATGAAATGTTCTATTTCTATATGTTGGACTGCAGTGGAGTTCAGTCCCTTTGTTCACCTTTTCCAGCCAGGCCATGGAATATTCCAGAACTAGGGACCAGCAAGCTGCCTGTGCTTCACTGCTGGCAGCCTGGAGGCCCTCACTCCTGCAGCTGGGATGCCATGGCACCCCTTCTTCATGTTGTGTGGGTGCTCCAGAGGAGGGGGTTGTCCTGCCCACATCTTCCAGGTCATACAGCCTTTTTGTAGAGCAGGGAGGGGGTTCTTCAGCTGTTCCTCCTCCCTTCGTCCCAGACTCCAGAGGCACAGGGGTCAGAATCATGGACATTCATTGGGTGATGACACTTCTCTCCCAGGCCTTAGTTCCCAGGATGCTTACAAGCTCATGAAATCCGAAACCCATAAGAACAGCAGCACGATGTGATTCACAAGGTGATGCAGCTGGTGTCATGCTAACTCTAGACTCCTTTTGTATCTTGAAGCTACTACTACTTTGCACTTATTACCAGGTATTGTAACTATCAAAGCTGTCTGCCCCGAGGGCTGGGATGATGGTTTAGCAATGTTTGCATTTTCTTTGCCCTGGACAGTGCCTGGTACATGTCCAATAAATGCCAATTGGATCAACACACTCAAATGTAGGAGAACGTTGAATCACGAGTGTTCTTTGGGCACTTGAAGCAGAAGAAGGTGAAGGAGGTTGCATACGTGGATGCAGGTAGCAAACATTTCAGAAGAAATTAGTTCTTCTCCAAAGGCCGATGGTGCCGATGTCTGGAAGGCTCCGGCTGTTGGGAGGAGGGTGGGGAGGTGAAGATTTTTTTCTTTTTCAATCACTAAAAATTCCTTGACTAACTATATATAACCTCTGCGCTTGGCACTGGGGAATCAAAGATAAATGACAAGACCTATTTTCCCAAGGACTTCATATTGATAAAGAGTTGTTCCTCAGAATGACAAGAGCTATAATAAATTATATATATATATATAATAGTGGTGTGGATAGCTAGATGGATGGAAAGATAGTACAGTAGGGACAAAAGGAGGGTTAATCCGCCCTCATCAATCCCCTGCTTAACCTGCCCAGGAGTAGCCACTGCACTTGAAATAGAATCCACACCCTTTTCCACGATGCATCAGATCCTGCCCGACTCAGTCCTTCCCATGTCTCCATCCTCATCTCCCACCACGCTGTCCCTTACTCACTCCACACTTGCCCACGAACATTATTTCTGTCCTTGAACACAGCAAGTCCTTTCTCACCTCAAGGCCCTTGCCCTTTACAAGGCTGCCTCTGTCTTGGTTGGCCATTCAGACCTCAGCTCAAATATCACCTCCTCTGGCCAATATCTCTATAATGCCCTCTCCTCAGTCACGGTCTATGCCACTACCCTGTTGTATCTTCTTCATAGAATGTTTCACTATGAAGTTATCTTGTTTGCTTTTTTACATAATTATTGTCTGCTGCCCCCTCTGTTCCCTCCGCCCCTCCCCCATGCTCTGCCCAGTGCCTAGAACGTAGCTGGAGGCTGGCACGTTGCAGACATTCATCAAGTGTGACTTTGCTCTGGAGAAGACAAGAAAGACTCGCCAAAGGAAAGCTATAGGTAACAATATCCCAAGAATAGGGAAGGCAGTTAGGGCCAGTGCCAGGACTTGGGCTGTTAGAGCACAGAGGGCAGCAGGAAGTGTGCAGATGAGGCCTGAAGAGGGCAGCAGCCCTTGTTGTCAGGAATGGGACTCGAGAGCCCAGACCTAGTGCTGGAGAGCAGGAGTCAAACGCCAGTGCCATCCCTTACCAGGTGTGCGACCTGCAGCAATTACCTAACCTCTCTGTGCAAAAGAGCCAGTGATGACAGTACTCTCTTCCCAGGCTAGTATTGTGTGGAAAAGGAGCATAGTCAGCTAAGCATTTGTTCTATGCACTAGAGGGGAATCACTTGAGCTTGAGGAGCAGGGTTATGGGATTCAGGTTTGTATTTTAGAAAGATCATAGGCTGCTAGTGGAGAGGATGGACCGGAGGGGTCTGAGAAATCAGAGTCAAGGAAACTGTGTAGGCAAGACAGACCAAGACAAGGTCATGGTGGTGAGGGTGAGCCAAGAGTGATTAGGGCCGTGGACTTGGTCCTCCTCGGTCTCCATTGGAGAAGGAGGTGAGGGAAAGAGATGATCCAGTGGGAGGCTGGTGGTGCCATTGGCCTGTACAAGAAGTACAGCTGTGGCCAGTTGAGCTGCAATGCTGTGGGACCTGCAGGTGCAGCTGCCCAGCGAGAAAACCCCTACATCTTCCTGGCTCACAACACGACACTAACATGCTTCACACTGTACCTACACATACTCAATAAGTGTTAGTGTTTATAATTTTTGCTTTTGAAGCAAAATACCATGAGAAACAGTTTTTTTCAGATCTGAATTTTTCCCTTTACACTTCTATAAATAGAATTACTGGGGCAAAAGTTATGTTACCTTTCAAAGACTAATTCATCTTGCCAAATTGCTTTTCAGAGAGGTTGTACCAATATATATTCTCACAATAACCTGGGATTTTTTAAAAACATCCTCAACATTTTTTATCAACCCCAAAGTTGCTAGGGCATGGAGAATAGTCCTCTCGTGTGCAAGTGATAGACCTGACCACCAACGGCAGCCCCTTCCTTAAAAGTTGCCAGTTGCCTTTGTCCTACGGAAATCCCTTAAATCGATGTCTGCTATTCAATAACACATTGCAATACCACAACCTAAACTGCATTCTTGAAACCATGATGATGAGTGAAATACAAACACTGTATGCATAAATACTCGCCTGAGGTTTAGACGGGGGGGTATGAGGAGAAAGTACTTAACTGAAAGCTCCACTGTACCAAAACTACATTATTTCAACAGTATCTTCCCCCAAAGAACTTTCTTTACCATGCTTTAGTGTATGTACATGCATGGAGATTCTATTTACTTTGAATCAATAAGTGATTTATGACAGGGCACAATCTACTGGCCAGATACTATTTTAACGCAGAATAAACTAAAATTTCTTTTTAATACATATGTCAATATATTCTCATCAAATTAAAGCCATTTTCACTGAAGATGGTGTTTTGGTCAGTTCCGCAGATGGTTGTCATGAATTGTTGACCATTTAGCTGCTTTGTTTGGTTTTTGTTGTTGTGCTTCTAGCTCTCCCCACACACAATTGAGACACCTCAGAGTAACAATGTCCAGGGAAGTGTATCATCTGTTTGCTGTCTCTCTCTGTGAATGCTTGATTTGCGTTCATTAACACCGATTTGGTGTTCATTAACACCAGTGTATCTTTGTGCAAGTTTTTATCTGTCATCTTTTCTAGAGATTCCTTACAAAAGAAACTTGGGTCCACTGTTCTTGCCCATGTGCTTTACAGAACTGAATATCTGTTTTGTATTTTCCGCAATCCACTGTTGGCCCTTGGCTCCAACACGTGCTTCTTCTGTTCTGAGCATTAACCATCCATCAAGGTCTGAAGGGATATGGGTACTTGCTTTCAGAAAACTTTCTTATACGTAGTCCAGACACAGTTCTCAGGGGTTAATGAGAGGAGGCCACAATTTTTCAAAAGAGGCTAGGTCTAATTTGTATGAAGTGGGACTGTCGTCAAGTAGGGAAGCAATAATGATTATTCATCTCCAGTAAACTATGACTGTTTTCTTCTAGTCGGTGCCAATCAGGGGTGCATCTATCAAAGAACGGGGGAAACATACTTCTGCTTGAAGGTGGACTTGGTAACTACAGTATGGCCTTCTGGACAGACCACTGGGACTGTCATAAATGCTTGAAGGAAATGCTGTGGTTGTGATGGGGAGCTGAATAGAATATAATGCATCTCAATATTAGAGTCACTCAGATGTCCCTGGTCCCCCTGGAGCTGTCTGCTAGTACATTTAAGAGTTCACTTCCCATCCATTTTGTCCATCTGTAGGAAGGGCTCTCCAAAAGAACACAATGAGAAAAGCTTACACATATACAGTACCCGTTTACTGCAGATGTGTTGAAAAAGAACAGGGATCGTGCCTGTTTTTTTGTTCTTTACATTTTGTCTGTTTCTATACACTGTGTTCAGATTATGCTATAAAGCTATTTTCTGATAAGAATTGAGAGATTGAAATCAAACCTATCTCCCTAGCTACACCTTTCTCTGGAAATAGGTAAAGAGACTTACCCATATTTTAAAATAATTAGCCATGTTATCCAGTTCCAGCTATAATGGTAATTCATAGAATTTTAGATCCAGGGCATATGGGGGAAGAATTAGAAACCAGCTATCAGTGTTTCTTTAAGTGTATTTATCAGAACACTGCCCTCTAGGGGAAAACCGTTTCCTGGTCAGACAAGTTAGGGAAACACTGTATCCTGTATCTTCCTCGCCTCCAAAATTCACAATGAAAAATCAACTGTAACTCAGCATTGCCCAAACGTATTTAGCTAGGGAGTCGTTTTACCCTGTATAGTAGCTGTTAACATCCTCCATGTAGGAAATGAGTCCGGTCTCATCGTCGAGGTGCAGGAAATCAAGTCACTCGCCAGGGTAACAGAGCCAGTAATGACAGAGCCAGGGCGAAAACCCATTGATGGTTGACAGTCTCCCTCAGAATGGCTGCACACGTGTACCGACAGCAATGGCTTCAAAAAGATTAAGATATTTTTTCCTTGAAATTTATTTAAAGAATTGTTCAAAAGTATCTAGGATCCTAATTTAAATTAGAGAGATTTATCCGTTAGCAGATGGAAAATGTGTCAATTGGCCCATTCAATTTAGTCGTACTCTTTAGTCATACGCATCAGAAATGGCACGTGAATGGCATGCGCGGTGGAGAACAAATCGCTCACAAGGCACTCAGTCTGAGGGGTGGGGAAGGGGTAACGCCAGTAAGCAATTGAACAAGTAGATTTGTAATTACGAATTATGATGCGTGCTATGAAGAAAACGAACTACGTGTTATCAGATTGAGCTTAAATTTGCAATCATTGTTTAATTGACCCAGAATCAGAAGGGATCGGTAGCAGCTGTTCCTACAGGTATCTTAGCACTCGGCTCAGAACTGCAGTTTGAGCTACATAACAGCCTTTCCCCCTCTTGTCTTTCCAGCCCAGTGGCGCAAAATGAGAGCGCAGTGAGCCGGCCCAGCCTCTCCCCCAGCGGTCCCCGACGCCCACCATGAACCACTTGGAGGGGTCCGCGGAGGTGGAGGTGACCGACGAGGCAGCAGGCGGGGAGGTGAACGAGTCGGTGGAGGCCGACCTGGAGCACCCCGAGGTGGAGCAGGAGCAGCAGCGGCAGCCACAGCAGCAGCAGCAGCATGTGGGCCCCCC
>NW_007726407.1:653999-662933 GCF_000696425.1 Galeopterus variegatus | reverse complement strand
CAGCAGCGGGCGGCGGACCCCGCGGGCGGCGGCGAGGCGGGGCAGCGGTACAGCAAGGAGAAGAGGGATGCCATCTCGCTGGCCATCAAGGACATCAAGGAGGCCATCGAGGAAGTGAAAACCAGGACCATTCGTTCGCCTTACACTCCCGACGAGCCCAAAGAGCCCATCTGGGTCATGCGCCAGGACATCAGCCCCACCAGGGACTGTGAGGACCAGAGGCCGGTGGACGGAGATGTAAGTCTGTGCGGGTTCGGGCTTGCTCAGCTCCACTTGCGGCCGGGAGGGCACACGGGCTCTCTGTGGCCTGTGTGTCGTGGGGAAATGACTTTATGGGATAAATGGTCTGTGGGGGCGCGAAGAACCTCTCCACGCTAAGCTTCAGGAAAGAGCTTGCACCTAAGTTTCCACTGAGTGAAACAGCAGCTGGAGAGAGTTGAGTGTTGAATGCACTTAGACTCTTGGTGGGACCCTGTGAATCGCTGGTTCCCAGACCGTACCTGGAGGACGGCTGAGAAATGGTTCCTGGGCTCACTGTCTGTCCTCCTCTCCCCACCCCCCGCCACCGTTTTCTGGTTCAGAAGGTCTGGGGTGGGGCCTAATAATTTATATTTCTAACGTCAAAATAAGAACAAGTCCAGATTGATGGAGAGAGTTTATTGAAAACGATTATTACAAAGGACAGAAGGGTAGTATTCCATCAGGTGGAGGGGGCCTGTTGTAGGGAACCTCTGACTGTAAGATCTGCAGGCGTCTCTAGAGTTAAGCACAAAGGTGTTTTCTTTTATAGGGTGGAGTAACCAAGGCTGGAAAGAACAGGGTGTGGAGAAAGGGGTTCAAAAGGGGCCTTGAACGCGTTGTAGATGAGAGAATGTTGTCACCTGAGACCAGCCTGTTTTCATGAAGGGTTGTGTGCTGGCCAAAGTTCAGGCACCTGGGGAAAGGAGAGATGCTTAACCAGTCTGGTTAACAAGCATTGTGTTCTGATCAATCAGCAGTTAAGCTAATCATTTATGAAGCGAAAAGTGGGATTTTGGAGGGTCTGTATCTGTCCTTGTCATTGGTAAGCAAGAGGGCATCGGTGAGTATGTTCTGAGTCATAGGGGAAGGGTGGCTCTTTGCAGTAAGCCACTTCCAAGAACACAAAAGGATGCGGGGGCTTCTTAACCTTCCCTGTTTTCCAGGATTGCAGGGCTCAGGTAAAGTTCAGTGTTGTCGCTAACAAAGTTCCCAGGTGATAACGGCTGGTTGTCAGGACCACAGTATGAGAACTGCTTTAAAGCAATCCCTTAAAAATTTGGGACAGGCGGTGTGGCCTCTTTGGAGGAAATCAAGGAAATCCTACTGAGCCCTTTCTTGCCAGGAGTTTCTGCAGTTTTTTTCACCCACCCTGTGACTCATTGTGGGTTTCAATAAGTGCTTAATTTTACTTCTGGTGGTAGCAGGGCATCCTTCCCACTTCACAAAAGACCTGCTTTTGGTTTTAAACCAAATTGTGATTCATTTTGAAGAGGTACACGAAGCTATTGTTGCCCGTCAACATTTTTTTTTCCCATTTTTGAAATACCTACGAAATTTGATAACACGGCAAGATTAGGTGTCATAGTCTATTCAAAATAAATCAAGAGGACTAACCTTTGTCCAACCTATCTTGCTGTAAAGATTCTCTTTTCTGCTCTGATTCACTTTTCCATTCTTTTGAATAATTTTTAAGCAATTTCATTTGAAAATGGATCTTGGAGTAAGAGAAGGGTCGAAAGGTTAAATTCAGTTTCATTTAATTCTGCGTTTTACGATTGCACCAGGCTATTTCTCACTCAGCACATATCTTGTGGCGTGAGAAGCCATCATTGTAAGCTGTTTGTTCATTTTACTTATACTTAAAGGGCTATGCAGGTCAGAGAGGTCAGTCGCTTCCTCTTTTAGTAACAGTCAACATTTGTTGTTAGCTGATTAAATTGCTAGCAGCTTTAAGGAAAGGTTGGAAACCATCAGGAGGTGCATTCTCCCCAGCAAGGGGGCAGCATTGGGTCAGTAGTTCAGACATGCACTGTATCTCTCTGTTTTCTAGAATTCTGATTCAGTTAAAACAGGTATGCTCACATGTAGAATTCTCCTTGACCTCCAGCTGTCTCCAGGTTCCTCCCAGCTAGGAGGACGGCAGTAAGCGTTTTGCAAATGAGGTGGAAATTGAATAGGTATTCAAAAGTAGAGAGCTGGCTTGAGGCCAGGTTCTACATCCTTTAGAAACTTGGAAAGCCATCAGAAAAAGCTGCAGATGCTGGCCTCTTCCTTCAGCTTCCTCTGGTGCACCAGCTCCTTGAAATGACCTGCTTAGCCATGTTGCCCCTGCAGCCTCATGACGAGCCCTGAGCACAGCCTACGGTAGGGCCAGGGACTGGCTTTTATTCACTTTAACTAGGAGGACAGCTTAACCCTCTTGTATGACGTTTTGTCCAAAAGGTAGAATTAATTATGGAATATTGAATGATGCCTTAGGAACCCCACATTGTCAGAAATTCACCTTGATCCTGTGGGCTTACTGCGTTATCAATAGTTAATATGAAGCAAAATCAAAAACCTGTGCCTTAAAATATTCCACCAGTCATTTTTAAGCTATTTGAATTTGTGGGGTGTATTTCATCTGTCATGCCGTATTTACAGGAAAGACTTTATTTGCTACTCTTTTGATGGTTTTATGCGAAGGGGGAATTATATACGAGGGTACTTCAAAAAGTTCATGGAAAGATTCCTGTTATCTTTTAATTCCATTTTTCCACAAACTTTTTTCCACATACCTTCATATGTGTGCATGTGTAACACACACATATTTTTTTCTGTTGATTTTCACCTCAGCTTCAAAAAGTATTTACTGAACAGTCATTCTGTGGATGCTGTTATAGAAAATGGAAAGGTGCTGTTAAAAAGCACTGTGGTCTGAAGTCTGTCTGGGAGGCACTTATTAAAAATGCAAGTTACTGCCCTTTCTTTCCAAAACAGAGTACCTGAGATGGGGTCCAGTGATCTGTTTTGTTTTTTGTCTTGTTTTGTCTTACTGTGTCTTGTAAATTATTCCTGAGATTCTTAAACATGTGAAAGGTTGAGAACCACTGATTTAAACGAAAAATTGTTTTATCTGGGCATTTCCCCCATGTAAGGGCAATGGATTTGAGACTTAACTAAATCTGTTATTAGCACAGATACAGTTTTAACAAAAGGGGTTGTCCCACTATAATTATGGTCAGCAGACCTGGGTAAGTGGCCCTGAAATTCCTATTACAAAAGCACGGTATTCCTAAAATGGCAAGATCAGAAAGTACAGGAAGCAAAGAAAAGGAAATTTTAAAAACCTGTATTTCCACTGGCCAGAGATAATTGCTGATAGTTACATTTGCTTTTTATTCTCTCAGAACTTCAGCATTTTTCACTTGGAGCAAACTGATATTTGTTCGCTGGTGAGTTGTACAGAACGAGGAAATAGGATTGCTAATCCGCAAGAATTTATTGAACACATATTAGACATGAGTGAGAGCATTGAGTGAAGAGCATTGTTTTCTGAAATTTGAAAAAACACTTCCGTGTGCTTTGCTTCTAGTGGGGAGTTTCTCTTTTCCAGGTATATGTTTGAGAACTACTTTCCAACCCCCTTCTTGAAAAATATTGATAATGAATGACCAGTTTTGAAAAGTTTTCACAGCCTACTGATCTCTCTTTAGACAACAAAATCATTGTGAGTAGAGAACAGAAGCACAGTAGAATTGGGAAGATTGATGTTAGGAAGCACCCAGTGTAAATTGGAGGGTTTGGGCTACTTGGGTGTGTTGTGCCACTTGAAATGGTGTTTATTTCTCCTCCCACCCAGAACTACACTAAAATGGCAGTAAGATAATAAAAAGCACAAAAACTGAGAGAGGAAACAGGAGCAGATGAGAACAAAATTGACTGACTATGGTAGAGGGGAAGTGGGGAATTGACTGACTGTGGTAGAGGTGTTAATACTCCCACATATTTCCATTTCTCCTTCCCTCCCCAGCCCCAACAAGGCTTGGAGCCTCAAGGTAAAATGCTGGTGTCACAAGATGGTCGTGCTCGTGTCCGCAGGGCCCGTGTGACCATGGTGATCTGTACTGTGAGAGAAGACTCAACCTTTGTCATTTTAAGCCGCAGGGATTTGGGGGTGCTTTGTTATCACAGAATAGCCTATTTGAGCCTAATACACTGATGAGGTTTCTGTTTAACAAATGTTTGTGAGGATTTGTGCTGTAGACTGCTCCAGAGAGGCTCAGGAATTTGAGACCCCAGATACCTCAGATGGCAGGAGTATGGGGGGATGGCTGAAAAAGAATAAGAGGATGGTTTGAAAGGCTGTCCCAGGAGATATTAGGCTTCCGGATGCCTTCTCCGCCTCTGGGAAGAAGATAGGAGTCCTCTATAAAGAAAGAGTGAACCAGAGGGGGCTGGGACTGAGAGTGCTAGCCATAGCTGAAAATGGGAACCAGGCACCTTGGGGAGACACAGGACCTGCTAAGACCCTGAGAATGCCTTAGAGTTCTTGGTTGTCAGGTTTAGAACCCACCCACCCTTGGACCCCAGTCCCTAGCCCAAGAGAAAGTACCTGCATATACTGATGTTTGGGGGTTTCCCAGCACATCTTGTTTCCTTACCTGATCACCCCACAGAGAAGGTTCCTGCCTCTTATGAATCTCCCAGTAGGCTTTTTGGGGACCCACAGTTAAATATGAATGAATAGCTAAGGACCATCAGACATTCAAAGAATATCTCCAACATGAAAGACAAAGACATGAGAAAATCAAATGGAAAAAGGCACTTGGAGAAATAGACAGTGCTCAGAGGAAGAGAAGACTATAAGACACGTATAATCAATATCTTCAGAAATGTAGGAGAAGGTAAGGGGGCCATTAAATTAGAATAGAATGTTATTTTTAAAAGCATTCTTTAAAAGAAAAAGAATTCAAACTAAAAAATATGATCAGAAATTTATAGTGAAAAGGAGAATAAACTTCAGTAGAAAAGTTAGAAGACAAGGTTGAGGAAATCTTCAAGGCAATAGAACAGTTATGGCAGAAAGATGGAAATTAGGAAAATAGATACAAAATGGACAGGGGAATTATGAAAAACTATTTCTTGGAGCCAGAGGACATGCCAGTTTCCAGATTAAAAGATTCCACTGGGTACCTATCTAGAACAATGAAATCAATCAAACAAAAATGGAAATTGCAGAACGAAAGTAGGGAAGGAAGGATCCTACAGGCTTTCAGGGAGGTAAAAACAGGTTACAGATGATCAGGAATCACAATGGTTTTGGACTTCTCATAAGCAACACTGGAAACTGGGAGGCCTGTACCCGGTCTGATTTCCGGTTTAGTGCAAGGGTGAAATAAAGATGTTTTCAGACAGGTAGGGTCCCCGAAAATTTACCTCCCATGTATCCTTTCTCAGGAGGCTGCTAGAGGATTGCTCTCCCCAAATGGGAGAATCAACCAAGAAAAAGATGCAAGATCCAGGAAACAGAGTCCAACACAGGAATGCAGCAGGGGGGATCTCCAGGTGACGGGAAAGGAGATGCCAGGATGACAACAACGTAGAAGACCAATGTAGCAGTCAGTCCAGTGTGGACTGGAGCTTGGAGGGCTCCAGTTAGGTCTTTAGAAAGAGTGGAACTGAGATTTTCTGATATGTTTGCACTGCCAGGGGTTTTAGATGGCTTTAGGAGAGTTTGGCATACATTATTGATCAGTACATAGAAAACTAATAAAATGGTAAAACAGTTATTTACCTCACTAAAAACACTTGTTAGGCAAGAAATGCAATAACAGTAATATGCATGTGGCTCAGCAGGAAAGAGCACATGCGGAGTCTTCAGAATGCAAGCCCTGAATGTTGATTAACCAAAAACTGTAGTATTGATAAGGGAATATGAAGTATAAAATAAATAAATCTTAATTGTTTATAGTAGAAGCCAAGAAATAATGTCTAAAATGGAAAAACCGAAGGAGGCAGTGTAAACACATTATTTATGAATACGAAAGTCAATACCAGAAGAAAATGCTAGAAGAGTTGGGAGTGGAACCGTGGAGCAGAGAAGAGTAGGGAAAAGGACTTTGATTTTTGCCATAAGCTGTACAGTATTGTTTGGCTTTAAAAATCCTATTTATGTATTTCTTTGCCCTAAGTTGAAAATATAAGAGCTGGAATCATTCTTCGGTTTCTCTCACTGTAGGTAGGGATCATCTCGTTGTTAATGTTTTCTTGGAAGAATAGAGGACAAGCATTTTTGTATATTATGTGCATGATCTGTAGGAAATGACTGCTTTATTATCCACGTTATATGGTAAGAGAAGTGCACTCAGTTCTTCATCCTAATTTCATGTGTGTTTGTGTTAAGCACACACTCTTTCATTTGGCTTACATTACACAAATAAGACTAAAGAAGTAAAAGTAGGTCAAGGCAGGGGCTGTACCACTTAAGGTGAAGAACGCTAATTAGTAAGTGGATCTGCACCTTGACAATGAAAAACCTGAAGCGTTTGGTAGCTGTGGGCTTGATAGTGTGTTTAGAGTTTAGAAGCTGCAGAACCCTTGTGGGTGGGAAGGATAGTGAGATAGTGGCAAGAATACTAACTGCAGTGGGAATGGTGCTTGCTGAGGTCAAGTGCAGATGCATTGATTTCTCCTCTGTTTCATATACTTCTGTAGGTTAATAGTCTTTGCTTTAAAAATGAAATGTTTTTGAGATGACTTCTCTTACCAGAGTGCATTTAATAGCTCATTCTGCAACTTAGGACCCTCAGTAAAGTGTCATATCCCTGCCAATGGGGAGTAGCGCTCTTAAGTGACAGAACTTAGTTGTCAGTAACAACAACAACAACAACAACAACAACAAAATGAGCCATTTTGCTGTGAACTGTGAGGACCTGATGTGACTGGGGTAGGTTTTTTAAAGATATAATGATCGTACTGTTACATCTTCAAAATGAAAAGACTGGACCTTGAAATCCCCTTTGAAGAGCAGATGATTCATTTCAATCGTGGAAAAAACAAAAGGAGATAGGAGAACATTTGCTTTTGCTCTCTGCTCCTGAACTTGAAGTATTATCTCCAGTTGTTTTAACTCACCTTTAAGTTTCACCTGTCAGTTCAGCTCCAGGCCAGTTCTGTTGCCTGGCCGGTGTCTCCCCACTGACATCAGACCACGTTGGAATCACCCGAGCAAAACTTGTCTAGTGATCTGCACACCACAAGGCAAGTTCTCCAATTACTTTGTGCTCCATGGAATAAAAGAAAATGATGGGTAAGATTGATTTTTTTTTCTTAAAACCCCCTGGCTCCATTTTTTGCTCTTTGCCTGACCTCACTCGCAAGAGGAATTTTTTTCAATTTTTTTAAGGATTCTCCAGACAGTATGTATGTGAAATTGTGTCAAGAAATGCTGGGACAAGCAACAGGGAAGGAAATGGACAATCTAGCTGGAGAGAATTTTACCACTTTCCATTTTTCTCCTGTGCAACACAGAGGGCCACATGTTGGGTGTCTGACATGCTCAACGCACAGGGCCACATGTGTGTTTGGGCGTCTGACATGCTCACTTACTAAGTGGGGGCTCTAGAAGCTGCCCAGAAGTCTTTATAAAATTGTGTTCTCTGCCTCAGTATTTTCTCTGATAAGTGGACGAGGGCAGTGTCAGGGAGGAAGGGAAGGTGCAGGGAGAGGAACAGGTGTGTCGTACATAACTGAACTCCATGTGTAACCCAGTTAAATCCGGGAGCCCATGTAGCCTTAGGGAGTTATGAAATGCGATTTGTCTATAAACATCATTTTTAAAACAAAAAATGCCAAATCTGCTTCTGCTTTTCCAACTGGCCTCCATCGCACACTTCTTACCACACTGGCTCTCATCTCTGTCCAGATCACATTCCTATTCAATAAAGACAAGGCCTCACTCTTTAAACTGTAGATTCTAGGATTACAAACTTCTTGATGAGAATCTCTGGAGGTTGGGTTTTGTTATAGGTATTTCTGAGGCACAGTCAGCATTGCTAACCACCACCTTAAACTGTGGACTATAATTTAAGAATTAATTCTTTAGTATCTTATTTTCCACTTTTTCCTGTGTGTTAGCCTATTGCCTCTGTAATTTACTGTCAGTATAATGCAGGCACCGTCCATGCTTTATCCTACTCTTGTATATCTCACAGAGCAAGTCAGTGAGTATTCATTATATGTAAATCTTTGTCTTACAGTTGACTTGCAGCAAATACCTTGAGTTGGTCACCTGCTTTCCTTCTTGGCTTCAGGTTCCTCATTAGTAAAATGAGTTATAGGATTTCTTTCCCAGGGTGACTATGAGAGAAAATAGTTTTGCACATCTTGAGTCCTCTGTGGAAATCTGAAATAAGAATCACACGTTTGGTGTGCTTATTGCCTGAGGAAGTCAGAGCTGACTTAACATTTAGAGTTGGTCGTTGCAGAGTGAATCAGGGGGAGTTGGCGTTGAGCATCCCTTGCTCACCTTCTCTGGGCCAGTGTTTCCCTTCTGCTGTCCCCAGCACTCAGATCCCTCACTGTGTCACCATCTTGGTCAGGCAGTCTGATGACCCTAGCTCTCAGCCTCTACCTGAAGCAGCCTGTTTTTCCCAGGACTGGTCTGATTAAGTCAAACTAAACTACTAGTTAGTGATAATGGCAATATGCACCTTCCCCATCAGATAACATTTACCTTTTATTGGCATCCTACTCCTGATTCCAGAGACCAGTGGAGAAGGTAATTTGAAGCACAAAACCATTTCAGAACTAACACTTCTTAGTCAGAAACCAGACACTCTTTTTTTTTTTTTTTCCTTTTTTTTGTCTTTTTTTTTCGTGTCCGGCAACGGATCGCAACCCTCAGTGTCGCACCCGCACCGGACCGGACCT
>NW_007726407.1:649956-653454 GCF_000696425.1 Galeopterus variegatus | reverse complement strand
CGGCGGGAGCGCCGCCACGCTCCCAAGCGGCGCACTGTAGCAGCGCGCCACCGGGCCGGCCAGAAACCAGACACTCTTGATGAGAGGGAGGCATCGCCAAAATCCTGGGAAGTGAGGGCTTGATGTTAACACCTGCCCCAATCTTGTGCACTTCTGTCTGTGCCCACCTTTTTTTATTATTATTATAAAAATGATGTAAAGAGGGTAGAGAAGCAGCCTGGCTTCATCTAGGGCCTTAATTTCCTTGCTGTTACCCACTCCCTGCCCTCAATTCAGTATGATGCAGACAGCAGGGATTTTTTTTTTTTTGACTGTTGCTAGGAGATTATTGACCAAGGTCAAGTGCACATGCTAATTCATTAAGACTTGTTAGCAGCATCTTATCCTGTTAACCTTGCGGTTGTGTTGTGAAGCTCACAAGGGCAAGTGAAAAGAACCGTCTTGCTGCCGAGGGATTCCGTTTTTGTGAAGGATTCCTGTTCAGGTATTCTGAACTAAGAGGTTTCCTCTTGCTGATGCACACCATTTCACAGAGTTCTGGTCAGCCATAATTTTTCCAGGATCTGGATAGCAAGGGATGGAGTTAAAATAGGACCTGAAGTCAAGTAGACAGAATTTAGGATGAATATGTGATCTGTTGGAGCCTGATTTCCCCAAGTGGATCAATTCCTGGCTGGAATGCGATGTTTTCTTGAGGAGGCTGTTGCTAGGATAGTTAGCTCCGTCTGTGGTCTGAAGAGGACTAATCCCCAAGCATCCTTAACGTCAGATTGTTTTCCTGATCTGCTATCAAAGAGTATGCATCTCAGTGTTGGCTCTAAGCCAATTTTTTTCTCTTACATGGTTTGGGCTGTTTAGAAAAAGGGGACTGGCAGACCCTCCAGGTCAACATCGCAGAAGCTTAGCCAAAAGCATAACCTTAGTACCCAAGGGTCTGCTGCCAGGACAGCAGTAATAGGCCCCAGTATATTTTCCATACAGACTTCAGAAAAAGCTGTTCCCCTGCTAACACTTTTAGGTTTAACTGAGCACAAGCTGCATACAGGACATTGTATATGAATAAGAAATAGGGCTTGGCCAGAAAGCTACACTATTCTTCATTTTGCCAGAGAACTAGAGAGAGTTGTGACTACTGTCCCTCATCACAAATTGAAAGTCCTCTTACAGTTTATCATCCACTCATTCAATAGCTATTTTTGAGTTCCTCCTATAGATCAGGAACTGTGCAAAACACCAGGGATAGAGCAGCAACAGACAGAGGCTCTGCCTGTGCAGTGTGCAGTCTCCTGTAGGCTAGTACTTTGTTGAGCCCTTGACCAGACCTCCAAGCCTCCTCTGCTCTTGAGGCTTTCATCTGAATCCTTATTTGATGTCTTAGTTATCTATAGCAGTGTAACAAATTGCCTCAAAACTTAGTGACATAAAACAACCCACATTGATTATCTCACAGTGTCTTTCTGGGTCTTTTGGAGGCTGTGATCAAGGTGTCGGATGGCCTGTGGTCATCTTAAGGCTGTGCTGGGGAAAGATCTGCTCCTAAGCTCAGTGCTCGTTGGCAGGATTTTGCTCCTGACTGTTGGACTGAGGGCCTCAGTTCCCATTGACTGTTGGCCAGGGGCAGCCTTAGTTTTTTGCCACGTGGGCCCTCTCCCACCTGCAAGCTTGCTTAAAAAGAAAGGAAGATAAGATGGCCATAGAGTCTGATGGCAAGAGAGAAGTCATAGTCTTTTGTAACCAAGTCATAGGGTGATATCCCATCACCTTTGCAATATTCTATTGCTTTAGAGTAAGTCACTGACTGACACTCCCTCCCCAGGGAGGGATTACCAAGGGTCTGAATATCAGGTGGTGGAGATCACTGGGGGCCATCTGAGAAGTCCGCCCACCCCATTTGCTACCTGTCATTGTCGTGTGCCAGCAAAGAGCTGCTGGGCCTGAAACCTCAGGGCACAGCAGCTGTTGGCCTCATCCTCCCTCTCTGACCTTGTCAGCTATGCCCAGCTCCTAGGTGGCATTTGTTTTGTTGTCTGGGTGAGAGTAGGCAGAGCTGCAGATCCTGAAGTGACCACAGAGAATGAAGCCACAGTGGTATCAGGCGAAGGCATGTGTGAGCCAGCACAGGGGTGGGGCAGGTGGCTGCATCAGGTAGAGCTGGGACAAGGGAGCGCTGTGGAAATGGAAAAGAGGAGGGGGTGTCCTGAAGCCTGTCCCTGGTGGATTGTTCATAAGTAGAAGGATTTTAACTTTATTCTCAAGGGACTGCCAATGTCAAAAGCATTTGCCGTAAAGACTCCTTCATAAATGAAGGCAGAACTTTTCAGCCAGCATGCACTGATGATCCCACTGGACTTAGGGGAGGGGTGACCTGGACCACCAGGCACGTTGCCTTCAACCCTGTGCAGCTTCATCTGGGGCTCCAGGTCCTTTCCAGTTGACCCAGAGTGTTGTACAAATATTGTCATTTCTGTGTGTGCAGTGGCATGAGCAAGGTTGGGGAGCAGGGAGTTTAGGGTGTGGCAGGGAGCCGTGCAGGAGAGAGCAGGCCTCAAGGCTGGCTGGCATCTCGCAGCCCGGGTTTCTCCCGCGGGTGTGGCGTGTGGAGACTGTTCCTTACGCTCCCGTCTCCACCGCCCTCTTGCTGCTGGCGAAGCTTCCCATCGCAGATATTATCCATTATTGATGAGGCATGGAGAAGGTGGTGGTGAATAATTAAGTAGGTTTCAGGTGCAGACCGAACATTAAAGGGAAGAAAGAATGAAAACAAAAGAGCCAGGGAGAGAATTCCGAGTTTGATGGCACCAATAGGACACGGTGTATAGGTGCTGCCTATAACTTTCCAGAAGGTCTAGCAGTATTCTTTGTAGTGTGTCTGGTGATTTTAAGTCTTGTGTGTGCTGGTCATTCTCTAGCTAGTAACTGACAAAGTTACAAGCTCTCAACAGCAGCAGTGGAGACTCTGAGGGCTTCAGCCGCCCTGTGCTGGGTGGTTCATGAGATCAAACCAAAGCAAGTTTCAAGAGTGATGGTGGAGAGAATGGCTTCCCCCTGAGCTAGAGAGGGTTAAATGGTAGGAGTGTTCAGTCCACACGCTTGAGAACCAACACCCAAAGATCTTCTCTTTTAAATACTTAATGGAAAGAATGAAGGGTTTTGAGAGATGCCCAGTGCTGTAAAGCAGGAAGGAATACCTCCCGCAGAGCTGACCATTTGGGAAAGGGCTTTCTTGTAGGGTGGCTGGCTGCCACAGGAGTTGCACCAGACTGACCCGGGTAATAGTAGGTTCAGTCTGACGACCAGCAAGAGTGGTCAGAAACACAGAGCAATAGAAGAGATGGGCAGTGCCCGGGGATGCCCTCTCTCTGACCTGTTTCTCACTTTGGCCTGCAGAGCTTGTCCATGGCTCAGGAAACTATCCACTAGCATGGGCAAATTTTCCGGCTATGGATTGTTCTGGTCCTTTGCATCTCTTCTTTTGGCCCTATCACAGCATATTAACTA
>NW_007726407.1:646742-648911 GCF_000696425.1 Galeopterus variegatus | reverse complement strand
CCAGTTTGAGTGTCAGGAAGGAGAGGTAGGTGGATCCTCAGGCCTCAAAACAATGTTTGCTGCTTTGCTTTGGGTTCCCTTCTCTTGGTCCCGTCAGATGGCTTCCCTAGACAGCAGGAGTGAGTGAGCAAAACAGGAGTAGAAGGGGAGAGTGGGCACTGACCAGGACAAGGAAACATAACCAGGTTTGCCTGTGGCTTGGAAGTGCAAGATGGCAAAGAGGGAGTAAAGGCATGTGGTCATGCAGAAAGGGTGCTTGGAAGGTGTCATGCTTGTTGCTTTCTCTGTCATCATTGCATTCTGATTCTCCATGTTCTAATAAATGAGTTACTTTGGGCACTGTAGCCTCCAGTTCCATGCTGGGTATTGTCTCTCTTGCTTCCTTGATGCTAATGGAAATGAATGGAGATTAGTGCCTGGCACACGAGGAACGGCTTTGCTAGTCAATGAGGTGATGGGTATAATGTGCCCTTGTGCAGTGCCTGGTGCATAGTGAGCCCTCTCTCAATGGCAGCTGTTGCTGTTCTTAGCAGGTAATGTGTTATTACAGCAAATCGTGTGCTCTTGGCTGCATCTCTTTAAAGGAATTAAAAGCGACTTTGGTTTTTCCTCTGACTGAGCTCAAGGCTGATGGCGTGAGAATGGTAGCATGGGAAGACCATCGAGGAATGAGTGGACTTAAGAGGGGAAATGAATAAAAGGCTCCCTCGTTTGTCCAGGTTGTAGAGTATTTCAAATAAATACGGTGAGGCTGTTTCAAAGAGTGAAAAGATAAGTTGTTTTACTCTTACAGTGATGACTCTGGTTTATGGTTAACTGGTTAATTTTTTTACCTTTGAGAACATAGCTTCAGAAACCGAGAGCCCTTTTGATGGTGATATAATGAATTGTTTTTGTGGCCTCCTATGATGAAATTAGCCTGTTTGAGGAGATTGCTGCTGTGCAAGGCTCTCTGGGGACTGGGTGATCTAGGTCTTCACCCTCCAGCCTTAACATGGGCTGAACAGACTTGGAACTGGGAGCGAAGTGCTTTGCCTGTGGGGAAGGAGAGAACAGAAATGGTGAGAATATTTTAGCAGACAGTTATCTCAAAATGTCCCCTTGGTATTAATTGAATCCATTATAAATGTATATATAAATACTTCATTAAGCCCAGGCTATTATTATTTTAATGACATAATTATGCCCCTGCAATGCCTATGCTAATTTTCCTATTTTACTACATTAAGGTATTACAAATGTGCATTGATAATATAGTTTGAATCGAGAGTGAATTATTATGGCTTTCTTAACCAGTTTCAATTTTTCCAAGCACAAACATATCTTGGGGCAAGAAAAAAACTGATCATATACTTGAGTTTCTTGGTGTTTTTTTTTTTTTTAATTTTAACGTGGAACAAGGTTAATTTAAAATAGATCAGTGAGGGAAACAATATACATTAATTTGAGAAAAAGGATAAAGCTACATAAAGCGATAAGCATAAGTGAAAAAGCTATTTGAGGACACTAGAAAGTGAGAAGCCCCACATAGTCACNCAGTTCCATGCTGGGTATTGTCTCTCTTGCTTCCTTGATGCTAATGGAAATGAATGGAGATAAGTGCCTTGCACAAGAGGAACGGCTTTGCTAGTCAATGATGTGATGGGTATAATGTGCCCTTGTGCAGTGCCTGGTGCATAGTGAGCCCTCTGTCAATGGCAGCTGTTGCTGTTCTTAGCAGGTAATGTGTTATTACAGCAAATCGTGTGCTCTTGGCTGCATCTCCTTAAAGGAATTAAAAGTGACTTTGGTTTTTCCTCTCACTGAGCTCAAGGCTGGTGGCCTGGGAATGATAGCATGGGAAGACCATCAAGGAATGAGTGGACTTAAAAGGGGAAATGAATAAAAGGTTCCCTCGTTTGTCCAGGTTGTAGAGTATTTAAAATAAATACTGTGAGCCTCTTTCAAAGAGCAAAAAGATAAGTTGTTTTACTCGTACACTGATGACTCTGGTTTATGGTTAACTGGTTAATTTTTTTACCTTTGAGAACATAGCTTCAGAAACCGAGAGCCTTTTTGATGGTGATATAATGAATTGTTTGTGATGCCTCCTATGATGAAATTAGCCTCTGTTTGAGGAGATTGCTGCTGTGCAAGGCTCTCTGGGGACTGGGTGATCTAGGTCTTCAC
>NW_007726407.1:628823-646542 GCF_000696425.1 Galeopterus variegatus | reverse complement strand
TTTTACTACATTAAGGTATTACAAATGTGCATTGATAATATAGTTTGAATCGAGAGTGAATCATTATGGATTTCTTAACCAGTTTCGATTTTTCCAAGCACAAACATATCTTGGGGCAAGAAAAAAACTAATCATATACTTGAGTTTCTTGGTGTTTTTTTTTTTTTAATTTTAACGTGGAACAAGGTTAATTTAAAATAGATCAGTGAGGGAAACAATATACATTAATTTGAGAAAAAAGATAAAGCTACATAAAGCAATAAGCATAAGTGAAAAAGCTATTTGAGGACACTAGAAAGTGAGAAGCCCCACATAGTCACAAAACGGAAATTTACCAGAAGAACTAGAGCATGTGCCATGGCCTGCCCTAGCTAACCACATCTTGAAAATTCCATGTAGAAAAGGGATGTGGGACCAGGATGTTCAGGTTGGACAGGAATTGAATGACCAAGTGTTCAACTACAGTCTATATGAAATGCCATGTTTGAGAACACTTGTTCCCACTACTGTATCCATGGTACTATGCTAATCATATAGGGATGCACGATTTTCAAGTGATATCCGCTAAAGAGGGGAGACAGATCTTGATCAAGAACCCTTAGCTACATGTGGGTACCAGTAACCAACCACGTGAGCACAAGTGCAGTGCTGCGTGTGTTCAGAACCTACTCTGTATGTAAATCTGTTTTTCATTTCCTTTTCCTCTGATGCAACAAGATAGATGTCTATGCATCCTTTATTTATTCAGCACATTTATTGAATTTCTGTTGTATTTTTTGTGGGGCTCTGTATTTGGCACTTGCAAAGGAAATGTAAATTAATCGTATTCTGCCTTTGTGGTGTTTATTAAAATAGTGTAATTAGAATATAGCTATTATCCTATAGTATTATTATATATTTATAAAATACACAGGAAAAAGTGGTGCATCATAAAAATGGCATGGATATAAGGCATGCAAACAATCCTTACAGGAGAGGGATTCCTTTCACTTAAGAGAATTGGGAAGACTGCACAAAAAAGGTATTTGAAATGGACCTTTGGAGGCTCATGGATGTGTGGAATTTGGACAAAGTCATAAAAAAGACATTGAGCAGAAACATGCAGGTTATATGCTGGGAATAGAAAGTACTATAGTTCAGTTTGACTTGACGATCGAGAGTAAGAGCTAGAAGGGGAAAAAGCAGTAAAGGAATTAAGGCCAAACCTTGGAGTGCCTTAAGTGCCACAGTAAGGAGCCTAGAAGTTATTCTATAAGCAAAAAGGAACAACTAAATATTTTCAAGTTGAGGAATGACTTGCTCAGAGCTTGTTAAAACTGTGTTTAAAATGAAAGTAAACAGGTACTTTAGTAAGAGGTTTCTGGTTAAGAAGGTTCATGAGCTCTTAGTGCAGCAGTCTCATGTAGTATATTGGCTGTTTGGTCACATAAAAAAAAACACCACCTTATTCTCAGTTCTATGAGTTGTTTCACATATGTGAAATTACTAATTAACTCTGTCCCAGATGGATTCGGCAAAACTATAATTTTATAAAGAGTTATTTTCTCCTACCCGTTGTTACAGTGAATATTTGTCACTGAGTTTCCTTGGAAGACAGGGACCAACATGTACTGAGATTCCTCAAGGTTGGCTAGTGCTGGCTGGGGTCTTTCACTAAGTGTCCTAATCAGTGGTACATCAAGGTGATGTGTGAGCTGTGCTGTAAATTAACAGTAGAATAGTACATATGCACATGATTCTCTTTCTATATTGGTCACTGTAATAGCACGACCCTGAACCCTCATATTCCAATGGACATGTCAGAAATTGCACACGTGAAGCATTGCCTGATAAGAACCCCTCCCCTCCTGCAGAGCTGATCATTCCCAACTCTGTGTCTCCACTGTACAGATTAATATCCTAGCCACCTGCCACAGTCCTGCCTTTATATCTCTGCCTCCTCCCATTCACTGGAGATGTCTCCTTCCTCTTTGTTTCCTGGCCCACAGGTAGGAACACAGGTAGGCACTGAGATGTCTGTTGAAGGAAGAAATGAATACTGACTTGTGTGCTGCTTTTCTCCCCTACCAGCACAGCCTGAAAGTTCCTGGAGCTATTTGTCTGCCTTACCTCTACCACCAGCAGTGCAGTGTTTGCCCTAGGAGACGTTCACTCAGAATTAAAATGAATGAGCACTTTCCCTTGGGATGCTTTCGCCTCCCTGGGCCACCTCTGGCTCCCGTGCCATTGGACAAGACAATATGTTTCTGGTCTTGGCATGCTAAAAGCTCTGCTTTGTGGAATCCCAGATCTGTAGTGGTAAGATTTGGATCATAGTTGTAGAGAATCTGCTAGAACACAGTCTGCAGAAGATGTTTTTGAACTTGAGACTTCATGTAATTATGTACAACGGGGAGTTATTGATGAGTGATTTTTGAACACCACATCCTAGATAGATGTCCTTGTATGGCACTCACCTTTGTGAATTCCTGACCCCACATTTGCTTCCCACCCTTGGACTCGTTTGCTTAAAATTGGTCCAGTAGCCCAGAAGGCATGGGACTCCAGATGGAGAAATGTGTTATAATAATTCTTACTCTTTCTATCATATTTCATTGGCTAAATTTTCGCCTCCAATACGTTTTTGAAAGTAAAAAGTATTATCTAATTTCTATTTTTCCCCCTCTACTTTTAAGAGTACATCAAGGTAAAAGCTAGAGGTCAGAGGCAAAGAACTTTAAAGCAGACATTTGAGCTGAGCTGAGTACTAACCCCTTTGTTTAGGCTTCAGGGACTGTGTCTGTTCTGAAGGTGTTTGTCTACCCTTCACTTTGTCAACAGTGGTGTGTGCTGGTTTGTAGGCTTCTACCAGATGGGGTCCTCCCTCGTTTGGGGACATCTTTCTGTTTCAAAAGAGCTTCACTCTGGCCCTGGTTAGAATCTTCACAGGCAAAGACCATTTCTCTAATTCAAAATTCAGGTTGAACGTTCTAAACATAGCAGCACAGGGATGCTCTATCAGAAGCAGGCTTATCACTGACTACTAAATATAATCAGAGGAAGAGGTGTGTGAATCTGTAACATATTTGCTTCCCAAGCAAGTTGGAAAACATTGTAAAGCTAAAAACTACACTGAAATCCTTTATTCAGTAGACATTTACTGAGAGCCTACTGTTTACAAGACCCAGGGCTAGGCACTTGGATGACAAAGTTGAATGAGACAGGATCCCTACTGCCTTAGAGCTCTTAGGGGCAGAGGGACACACACACACACACGAAGAGATAATTATGAAACACGGCGGGTGCCTTCCGGGGAGAAGGATACTGTGAACATAGTCTGAGAAAGCTTCAGTGAGATGAGTGCTTTCAAATTGAGCATTGAACATAGGAGAAAATAAGGGAGAACTCTCTAGATGGAGGTCATTATTTGCCCATGCAAATGGAAGGAAACTCCAGTGAGCTTGTGCATATGCAGAAGGCTAGAGTACCAGGTATCTGAGGGTAAATGATACCTGATAAGGTTGGTGTGAGTCCCACGAGAGCCTCTGAGGGCAGGGCCCCAAGGGTCATTTGTGCCTCTTCCCCAGGTTCCATGGCGGGCCCCAGCCCTAGTCATTTCACTTTACTGTGGGGATCCAAGTTCCCTCTTCCACATTCCTGCCCACTGTCTGGATAACCTGGCTTCTCACATCACCCTAAAATGACCTGGTGCCTGCGAGATGTAAAGAATCCATTTTTAGAAGATTCGGAGCAGAAAATAAGTAGGAGATGTGAGATTCTCTGGAGGATTTTTTTTTTTTCTTTTTTTAATGAAAGTGTTACACAGCCCTCGAACCAAGTAATAAAATAAAATCAAGCTGCATTAGCTTCCCCAGGGGCTAGACCCTTAAAATCTTTGTGACAGAGAAAATGACTTGGGGAAAAAAATAGAGCCGTAAATATCTACGGAAGCCCTTCCAATTCGAAAAACTGGGCGATTTAAAGGCATTAAATTCTTACGAAGACTTTACTACATTAATTTTGAGTAGGCCAAACATAGAGCTGTTTCAGCAAGTACCCACCAACTCTCTTGGGTGCTGAATGAAAATTTCCACGTGCTTCTTTTTAAAAGCATGCAGGGCTACTTTATTGTGGCCAGGGGCTGTGGGGGTTGGGTACTTTATGTCTGTGCCTGCCCTCTTGGCTTTACCGCAGTGGGTGTGATTTCTGCATGTGAACATTTAAGAGGCTCGTTAGCCATCCTCCCTGCCTAGAAGCAGGTATATGGGCTTAAGGGAAATACATCCAAGCTTCAGCAATGGGCTGGGATCGTACAGCTTCTTAATCTGAATAATAATGAATTTAACTGCATTATCTTTCTGTTTGTTTGGTGCCCCCCATATTTCCTATAGTTCCAACTTTTTGGAAAAGACTTATTTTTTTTTTTTTTACTTCACACAGTGCTCCCTGAGGTTCCCCCTTTTATATTAAGGTGCTCCCAGCCCCCGGCACTATTGCTTTGTGAAACATTCTTCCTCTCCGTGCAGATACTTTACGGATGTCTCTGTGCCTCAGCTTCCCCAAGGGGAACAGTCTCGAGATCAGACTCAGGTTCAAGCAAACACGAGTGTTGTTTTGCTTCCTTTGCTCAGGATTTGCCTCCCCTCACTCGCATCCCCACACTTCTTGAGAGAATACCTCCTGGTGTAGTTTCTCCTGTGCTTTATGCCCCCTGGTAAATGGACAAACTGGGAAGCGATGCCTCCTTGCTCTCAAGAACCATCGCTGCAGAAGTCTTAAGCCTCCCTGTGGCCTACCTGAAGATGCCCTTCATCTCCCACAATTTCAGGAACACACGGAAATGTTTATCGACTGGGGAGTGTTCTCGAAGCCTGTTCGAGTCCCCTCCCTGTGCTTGCTTGCTTTATTTGCTCGTTCATTCAGCAGATATTTCTGGTGCACCTGCCGTGCTGGTGCACTGACCTGGGAGCTCCGTGTGCAGAGCCTGCGCCCCAACCACTGAGGCGGTACCACACCTGACGGGGACCACACCCCCAAATCTATTTTCTAAGCCTTATTTTCATTTGACTAAGGATTTTTCAACTGTTCAAAGAGCATCCCAGGTAACGTTTGGATGGGGCAATGCTGAAGTTTCTCTGAATTTTCAGTGGCCTGTGGATTACATCAGACAAAATATTCAAACTCTGAGCTGACTAGGAACATACAGACGGTGTGGTTTCCAGTCATCAAAATCCATCCCAGCTGCCTCTTTAAAAATACACGTTTTAGTTTTTAGTCTTTCATTCAGATAATCTTAAGCCGGTAATTTTCTAAGACATTTGGTACTCTAAGTGTTTGTGTCCTTCAATAAGAAAAAAAGATTTTAAATATATTTTTGTAATACCCTTAGCTCTATTCATTTAGAATATTCAACTTTTTCTAAATTTTCTTTCAACAGTTTGTCTAAGGGGAAATAAAGGACCCAGAGCTATAAAACCTCCTTTGAAAACATGGGCAGGAATAGAAAACAAAGCTTGGAAACCACAGGCTTGTTATGTCTGGTTGGCAGTTCCTTTTCAAGGTTTTCTCCCCATGGAAATGCCCATTCGGCTGTGGCCCTCTGCTCCTCTCTGCTGTCCCTTTCCCCCAGGCCGGCTGTCCCCTGAGTTGCTGGGATTCTCACTGCTCTTTATCCTCTTGCTGTGTTCTAGTCTCCGTCTCCTGGCAGTTCCTCACCCTTGGGTGCAGAGTCGTCGAGCACACCCCTCCATCCCAGTGACCCCGCGGAAGCCTCCACAAATAAAGAGGTAGGGCGCTGTTTTGTTTCCAAAGCCATCAGCCTACTTTGTTTTATTCTAATCCTACTCTGTGCTTTCCCCAGCCCCCTACAGAGCTCCCGACCCAAATTTCCCTGGGGAGAAAAATTTGATTTCTCTCTCCACTGTGTAACTCATCTATTAGAGCCAAGCCATCCAATTTGGTAGCCACTAGCCACAGGTGTCTAATTAATAAAATGAGACATTTACTTCCTCCGGTACACCAGCCACATTTCAAGTGCTATGTAGCCACCAGTGACTGGCAGCTACTGACGTGGACAGGACATATTGCAGAACATCTGCATCATTGCAGAAAGTTCTCTTGGACAGCAGTGGACATTGGGCATCAAAAATTCCACATAGCATCCTTGCTCATGACGTTAGGTGTCTTCTGATACCATGGAATTGCAGTTGATGTGTGGCTTGGGAAATGGGTCGGTTTCTTAAATTCCCACATTTCAGGCCCAAGTGAAATATCTTTTATAAAAGCAGGGTGACCACACATCCTGGTTTACCTGGGGTGGTTCCAGCTCACACTTACTGTCCAAGCAGCCCACCTGGGAGCTCCCCTTCTCACTTTCTATAGTGTTGCTCTCCAGTAGAACTTTCCCTGATGATGGAAATGTTCTGCTTCTGGGCTGGCTGCTCAGCTCAGTTGGTTAGAGTGTGGTGCTGATGACACCAAGGTCCAGGGTTCAGTCCAAAAAAAAAAAAAAGAAACGTTCTACATCTGTACTGTCTGACAGGGTCGTCCCTAGCCTCACATGCCTACTGAGCCCTTGAAATGTGGCCAGTGGGACTGAGGAGCTGAATTTAATTTCATTCCAGTTTAATTAACTTAAATAGCTACATATGGTTAGGGGCTACTGGAAAGCTCTGACGTGTCCCTTTTGGACAACAAATTATATGGTCACTCCACTTGTGGAGGAGTCACTGAGCTGAATACAGCAGAGTATTGAACTGACGAGAGGCTGCTTGCTCCTACTGAGGTTTCTGGGGCTGGAAAAGGGCAGGTGTTTTCTCCTGAGGGGAGCCACTGTCCTCCCCAGCACCCGATGTCCTTTTACACCAGCTGTCACCCACACCTATTGATGAACCAGCATCAGGTAAATACTGGCCAGCTCCAGAATCCGTGTGTGGGCTCAGCTCACTCTAAATATAGACGTTCTCTAATCAATACTGAGGAGGTGTGCTAGAGATAAACTGCACGATGAATGGTGGTGTCATGTCTCCTCCTCTTTCTGATGATTTTATGTAAAATGCCGTAGAAGAAAACAATCTCTGTTTTAACCTGACTGGCAGATCACTTCTAAAGGGAGTCTTACGTAAAATTTACCCTTAAAGTATCATTGAATACACCTACATTTGCCATTAAATATTCATGGAGGGGAGAAGTTGGGTTTTTTTTTTTTTTTTTTTTTTTTACTTAATCCATTTATATTAAGCCAAACAAACAGTGACCTTCTCTGGAATGATGCCAGCATTAGAATTTAGACTGGAAATATACTTTGTTCTCCTCTGGTCTTGATCCTCAGACATTAGGCCTCTGGAACAGGAAGGGACAGGGTCACAGTTTCTGCTGGTCCCACCATCCCACGGTTTGCTTCAGATTTTATTCATAGCACATGGATGGGTGAGAAAAGATAGTAAGAAAAGAGTGACAGCTGCACTGATGACAGCAGTAATGAGCATTATCATTTCTTGAGCCTTTACAGTGTCTCAGGCACCAGGTGGAGCAACTCACAGATAGTATCTCATTTAATCCTTCCTTAAATTCTGTGAGGCACCGTTGTCCTCATTTGTTAGCTGGGAAAGCTGAGAGATTGAGTCATTTAATGGAGGTCACAGAGCTCACAAGTGGTCAGCCAGGATTTGAATCCAGAGCTCCTGTGGGCTCATGCTGTAAACTCCAGGATCTGCTGCCCTGGCATGGAATGTGCTTGTGGGTCACAGACTGACGGACAAGGTGGCTTGTATATCATTATTCCAATTGTCTGTCCTCCATGCTCTACATATGGAGACCCCCAGGAAAAAGCCCAAAGATCTCAGCCTTTAGCTTCTTGAATGTGACTTTATTAATTCGTGAATATTAAGGGTCAACTGATGTTCATCTCAGTCCACATGTGAAAAAACAAAGGCCTAATCAGACATCTGCATATTCAGCATTAGATTATGCGTCAGATATAATAAGCAAGGCAAATGTGTTGGTTTCTCAGTTCCTACAGGACTTGGCGCATGTCTCTGCATATCTTTAGAAATAATGATGAAAATCCTCTTTGTGTGCAATAATTAGAGATTCTTTAATTTCACAAAACTCTTTTTTAAAAAAAATTTACTACCCCAGAGACTAAAGAAAGCTAGTCATGAGCTCATGAATAGAGAATAAGTGAATGTACTAAATGTCCTCTGTTGTAGCTCTAAAGAAAATGGCGGCTTCTAGAGCTATAGACCCAAGTAATCCTTTTGTAGCTTCTGCTAAAATCTGGACTCTACCTTTGAGATTAACATTCAGTAAAATATCCTAATATCCCAAGAAAATCTGAATTGGCTTCTTGGATGTACCTGGAGGCTAAGCCATTTTGATTAAACAAAGTGAACTCTCATCACCCCAGAGCTCTAGCTTCTGGGGACAAGGGCAGGAAGATGGTTGAGAAATAATGATTTAAAAGTCTTTGGCCCTTATGAAGAAGCTGGTTTCCATCTGCATACCATGAAGTTATGGGGTTTTTTAAAAACCAACCAGAATTAGACAGACTTGGCTGTTGACACTCAACTGGGCCTGTCTTCTCACTGGGTTAGTGGAAAGTAAAATTAATGCATTGCACTGCTGACATTGGAGTTCTCTCTCCCCTGTTCACATACCCTCGCTTTAACTTGGAGCACATTTTTCCATAAATGCATTAGCAGCCAGTAACCCTTCATTCCTGGTGCACAAGAAACCCACCTTCATTAGTGTGAAGAGCCATTTCATCCCAGTGAGCACATCTGCAACAGGTTTACGGACAGGTTGCCCTGTGAGGTGTATTGTGTGATTACTGTTGAATTCTTGCCATTGTTCTGAATTGAGTTAGTCTTAAAACCGGATTTCTTTAACTGCCCCCAATTTTTCACAAATAATCAATACTACTATTTTTAGAATGTTGTGCAAGTATTAACTAAGTAAACATCCCTTTGCCATTTTCATCTTCCAAGTAAAGAGCACTGCATATGCGGTGCTAGGATTTCGAGTTGCTTCCTGTGACATCCCAACCATGACCCAGAGCCCATCCCTCTTCTAGCCCACCATGCACCCCAGAATATGCCATCTATTCAAGTCAACCTGCTGGGTAGCCGTGCTGTGCTAGATACCCTTTATCTAAAAGGCACGTATTTAAATGATCACCTAGTACCTAGTAGGTTCTCAGCAATGAAGACCTCAGCTATGCAGACCCTGCCTTTTGCCCATTTAGGGACACTTGTCTTTATCATTTGCTCTCGACTCCCTTGCAATGTTTATATCACCCTGCCCCAAATGTATCAGCTACAAATTCTATTCTTAGCTGCAGCAGGAATGAATTTCCTAGTCTTATCTCACTCAGGGTTATGTCTGGGACATTGCTTCTGAAAGGAGCCTATAGTAAGTTTTGCTCCTTGAGAGCTGACATTTAAGCTGCTATCTACTCAAGTTCTAGAAGGTTTCTAGCTCATTGTATCCACTTCCAGCAGTGCTATGAGAAGACTGACCTATGCTGTGAGGTGTTACTTAATGTGAGAAATTCCAGGGGTTTTAATTTACTCCTTTGTTGTGTTCTTATTTTAAGGTAATGTACAATAATGATTTATATAATGGAATTTTTCAACTAAAATAAATTGGTAAGAGATGAAAGGAAGAGAGCACATATTTTTAGAGCAATGAGAGATCCACACTGCAGCAGAGACCTAAAATAAAATTCTCTAAAGGAACTCTCGATTTCAACATATAATCATGTTGTTGGTGCTTTTACCGATCAGCAGTTCTTCACATGGAAACACAGATTCTTATGAATACAAATTTTTATTTGTGCCCTTTTTATTGCTATTGCTGATTATAGACTTTGGTCTGTGGAATTTTTTTTTTTTTAGCCAACAGATATCTCTCTGATTGTGAAATGTTGGATTTTCAAGTTATCCAAAATATGAATAGACTGCTCTGGGTTTTAGGTAGCCTTTAATAATAAATGCATATGTTTGTCCACACTTCACTTTCTCTAAGCAAAAATGGTCAATAACTGGTTAAGAAACTGCCGCTGGTGATATATTTATTTTTCATGTTGCATGGATGGTTGTGTTAATGCATATTTCATCATGCTTTGCCCTTTTTGAAACCTCTTTGTCTTAATTACAGTCAAGAAAAAGCTTGGCTTCATTCCCAACCTACGTTGAAGGTAAGAGATAAAAAGAAAATACTGAGCACTGAGTCATTCATGAATGTTTTAGCATTCTGGGCATTTGAAGCACAGAGATATAATGGAAAGAAAGGCCACAATGTCACTTATTCACAGTGTTAACAGTCTTAGGATCTTAGATTAAAAGTACAACAGCTGGAAACCTCTCAAAAATTCTCCCCAGCTTTTGCTCATTATGTGGATCGAGGCCCTGAGGGCTGGAGGAGGCTGTGGGCCTTACTGTGTCATACAGCTTAGCAGTGGCCACCTTGGATCTGAAACCCAAGTCTCCTGACTTCTAGCCCAGTGCATCTCTTACATCCATCAAGGACAATTCAGGCAGGAGTGAACTTGAACTAAGGGAGAAATTTTGGTCCTCTACGAAAGGCCAGGTACTGTTTGTTCTAAGCACTTTCCACAGAATGACTAATTGAATCCTCACATCATTCTTGGAAAGTGGGTTTAATTATTTTCCCCATGTAACTCATGAGAGAACTGAGGCGTTGAGAGGGTAACTTGCCCAAAGATCACGTAGTTAGCAAAGCAGAGCCAGGCTATGAACCAGTAGGCTGGCTCCACAATCCTCCTTGGGACTGTGTTCTCTGCAGGGCTGCCACACATGGTTGTGCAGGTTATTCACTGCACAAGGGCAGCCACTCAAGAGGCCTAGTGGGGCCAAAACTCAGACCACGCTATGCAACCCAGCTTGAGGTTGTGCCACCCAAATGGGGCGCCTATTTCTCAATCACACAGAGGCACCTCTGGTCAAAGGTGGCACTGATGCCCTATCAAGGTAGATGGCCATGTCCTTGAAGGAGACTTTTCTGGAGGCCAGAGAATGCCCAGACATCTCTTTGAGGCCCGTCTGGCCTTTTGGATCCTGTGAGTGAACAGTTGGTATGTTTCCCTGCCTGGGAATGAATTACCAGGTTGCATAAACATTCATGAACTCTTGGTCCTGAAGCCCAGGACGAGCTCATAGTTGTGGTTTATTTACTCAGATTTCTTTCTTTAGTAACTTGTAAATTATTTGTATCAATTTTGTGAGGCTCTGAAATTCCATGAGAGCACCCTGGGAAGTTTTCAGAAGTTTGGAAACTCCCTTCTTCTTCATATTCATCCCTCCAGGGCTAGAGATTTTCAGGCTCAGCATCGACCTGAGCGTGAGGACGTAGTATGTGCTTGTTTGTCCCCTGAGCAACCCAAAAACACGTTCCCAAAGCTCAGAATTAACCCTCAGTTCTTTGGCATAGGATCACTATACCTTCATTTTTATTTATTTATTTTTTTTGTCTTTTTTCCGTGTCCGGCAACGGATCGCAACCCTCAGTGTTGCCCCCGTACCGGACCAGGGACCGGCAACGGGATTGCAAACCTCGGCGTTGCTCCCGCGCCTCGCTCAGCCAGTGAGTGGGAACCGGTCTGTATATGGGATCCGAACCCTCGGGCGGGAGCGCCGCCGCGCTTCCCAAGCGGCGCACTATCCAGTGCGCCACCGGGCCGGCCCCTATACCTTCATTTTTAAAAAAAAACTTTAAAAAAATATACTAGCACTGAACTTAAAGTGCATTTATGAAAGTAGAGTTGTTTTTTTTTTTTTTCTGGGTGTGATACAGTGGCTGGCGATGATGTTCAGTCATAGCCAATGCCCTTGAAGGATAAATAGCATAAGATCATATCTCAAATTAAAAATTTGTTTAGGATCAGTATTTGTGTCTCTTGGCTGCTTGGCATTCATGTGATCATTTAAATATTATCTGGGTAGGTTTCAAACATATCTTCATACCCACACTTATAGCAGTTGAAAGGGACCCTTTTCAATGGCCAGAGCTAAATCAGAGATGAATATATAATATTGGAAATCACATAGAGAAGATGATTATTTATTTTCTTTTAACATTTATCATTTTTTTAAAGTAGAGGAAAGCTTTTAAAAATTACTATCCCAAATTAGATCTTTTTTCTTAATATCTGGTTAGCAAGAATGATAATGTTTAAGTAACATTGTAAATCTATCATTTAGGAACTTATCATAGAAGACTGACAATCTTTATATAAAGTGTAGTGTGGGTTCAAATCTGTCCATGTATTATTTTATATACTTCCCTGCTATACAACTAAAACTGTATATTGTAAATAACCTGAATCCTTCTCACATCTATCAAAGTTTCAGGGTGGGACCCATGTGGCTGTTGAGAAGAGAATAAATTACTGGTATGTAGTGGAAGCAGGTTTGGCTTACAGTGTTTGTGCAGGAGTCTTTCTTATTAAGATCAAGAAAAAGACAAATAACAGGCTTCCTTATTTAATTACTTACCCAGATGCTTTGTGAAGACCCTTCCCAAAACACTTTTAATTTCTTTCTACCACCACCTTAGTTTTATAAAAATAAATAGATTATTTTAAGTCTGTACCCTGATAAATAGCTTATCATGGGAAGCAGCTGTATTAGCTTAAGATGAACTTATTTAAGCATAAAAATAAAAACCATTTCAGATTAGCTCCAAGAGGAAGAAAGCAAACTATTTCCATTTCAAGTTATCTAATTTAAGACCCTGAGGTTTTAACAGTGGGTTAAAATGTATATGTTGGTATCCTCAAATATAGCATTCAAGTCAAAGAAAATACATATTTTAAATTGAAGATTGAAATGCCTTTCTTAGTGAACCTGTTATAAAGTTATATATTATCCAGACATGTTTTAATTTTAGGTAGGGTTTACAGATGATTGTGGTTAGAATTAGGTACCACCATTTAAAATATTGAAAACAGCTTTGATTTAAAAGCTAGTCAATGAGAACAGAAAATTTTGATTTTCCTTGGAATTGATCTTTGTTTGGACACAGGCTGGGGACATTATGGCCCGAAAGGTAGCGAGATTGGCTGCATGGGACCATGGCTTTGGGGTAATGGTATCTGTCTAGCAGAACTGGGCTCAGAGGCCATTATAGGAATCTAGACATTCTGAAACAAATTTCCCCATGTTTCTGATTTATTAGATTTGTTTCCTCTATTATGGATTAAATGGAGGAAGGAAATATGCATAGGTGGCAAGCAATAAGAATTGCTATAAAATGAGGTTTTCTAATAAGACAACTTTGCAGTCACCTTTATTTAATCTGGCAAACATCTAGATGATAGCCACTGAGTGATAGACACTCACACAAGAGAGTCAAGGATGAAAATGACATGATCCTTGTCCCCAAAGAGTTCACAGTCTAGCCGGAGAAATGACTTCCTTTGTCACTGAATTTTATATTTCATATTTAAGTAAATATTTGCATCACTCTCACAGTAGATGGCTTGGGTGAAGTAAATTACTCTAAGAAACTGTGCCTTCTATTTGAAAATGAGGAGTGGGTGAAGGCAGACACACAGAGATGCCGAGACCAACCAGCAGGTTGACTCACCTGCTTAGGGGTCTCCATACCTGGCCCGCCTGTGCCAGCGGGCATGCGTGGGGGAAGGAGTGGTGTGCCCTGGGGGGTTTGGAGGGCCCTGCCCCACGGTGGCTTCACTCACTGCTGAGGCTCTGTGTCTTACAGTTCCTGGACCTTGCGACCCTGAAGACTTGATTGATGGAATCATTTTTGCTGCCAATTATCTTGGCTCCACCCAGCTGCTCTCGGACAAGACTCCCTCCAAAAACGTGCGCATGATGCAGGCCCAGGAAGCAGTGAGCAGGATCAAGGTGAGGGGGACGGTGGGCAGATATGGGCACCTGAGTGGTCCCTAGCTCTGTATCTAGTCCCAGTATCGCAGGCAGTGCCGATACATGTACCTGCTGACAGTCATGAGTGAAAAAGACCTCCACGTGCACTGGAGGCCTTGTATTTACACACTGTCTACTTAGGTTGTTCTAAATGGAGAAAAAGTACACATGACCATAAACTTCGAAAAGGTGATATAATGGGGCAGTTTGTCATCTTGAGCATTATGCCTCAAATGTGAGAGGTGCATCCCTGGACTCCACTGATGACCAGAAGTCAGTGAGTTAAACACTCATGTGACAGTTGGTTCAAACTAGGTGGCATTGCTTTTGAACTGACTGATCCTGTTCAAACGGGATTGAACTGGCTTGCTTCAAATAGAGTGAGCCATTTGGAATCTAACCTGGCTAATCTGAATGAGTCAGTGCAAGGCTAACCCAGTTTAAACTAGTTAGAGCTGGTTTAAATCTGTTTTATCAGGACTTAAAAGAAACAATTGATCCAGGAAAGACCACATTCATCTGGTTTAAATCATTCACAACTAGTTTGAACCAGCCAGAACTAGTTTGATTCCATGGAAATGCAGAGCTCTAGAATCTCCACCATGATGCCAAAACTACCTGGAATCATGGACATACCTGGCTACAGGAACACTTAAAGAGCATTCATGCCATCTAAATGCCATTGTGCCTCCAGCACCTGGAGCCACTGGGCAGCCACCCTAGAGCCACGAGGCTGTTTCACCTGGAGCCACAGGGAGAGCATCATTACTGAAACCCAGAACCAGGTATTTCTAGCAAGTTGGAATAGGTTAGGACTTGCCAGAATTGGTTTTATCCAGTTTTAGCTGGTCAAAGTTGATTTTCCCATTAAGGAGCCATTCCCTTTTTCACACTTTCTCACTCACATGTCCCCACGTTGCAGCCTGGTGTTTGTGTGGCAGTGTGGAGTAAGAAAGAAGGACAAGTAGAGGACAGTAACTGAGAGTCCCTGGTCTCTCAATCCGAGAAGTGTTCCGCTAGCACCTACGTGCGGTTGGGTGTGCGGGCCGTGCAGGGGTGTGGAAGGGAGAAGAAGTGGCAGTAGGTGAAGTGAGCTTTGCAGCCGCAAGCTCCACAACACAGATGCAGAAATGACGAGTCAAGCCAGTGAATGTGCAGGGTGCACCAGAGGGGAGAGGTGCCGCAGAGTAGAGGTGTGTCAGAGTCTCAGTGCCATAGGAGTGCAGGGGAGGCTGGGAGAAATGGGACACCACCTGAGAGGCAGAGGGAACAGGGACCAACAGTTCAGACAGTTGCTTGCAGAGGAGAGGTGGGTGATCTGGGCCTCTGGCCTGAGCCGATTCCTGTGAGTCACACGTCCAGGCTCTGCCATGTGCTGGATAGTAAACAGGTCAGATTTCTACCGGTGCCCTCCTGATGATGACTTTGAACCCTCGGCTGTGCAGGATGCTGTGTGCATGTGCCCGGGCCCTCTCATTGCTTCCTCATCCAGCCGCCCCTGCCCTCGCTCCTGGGGCCTGCACGTGCTGCCTGCCGCTCTCTGTGCGTGGAGGCAGCGCTTCTCTCCTGAGCTCAGGCTGGCCCTCATCACTACTCATTGAGTAAGCCCGTGCCGCAACTCCTGATGCTACTACTGACATCCTAGGAGTTAGGACTGGTAAGTCAGAGAGTAATTTACAACTGCCTCGAGTGGTGACTCTCACAACATTGGTAGGCCAGACCCAGTGTCAGGATTACTGATAGGACCTGCTGGTTCCTTCTATGTGTCAGGGACCCACTCAGCCACTTCATCTGGGACACAGAAACTTCGTTGGTGCCTCAGAGAGGCACCACCTCACTTCTGGGATGCTTAGTATTCTCCTAAAGTCAGCCTCTCCCAGGGTGATGGACAATGGGAAGGCCCAATTCTTTAAGGGAAGCCCCACCCCTGCCCACAGGGGTGCATCTTGTCCATAGTTCCTGACAGGATTATATATAACTCCATGAAAATATATCAACCTGACCTTCATACCTGTTGGGAATTTCAGACTAAATAATGCTACGGACAGAGCATCAGCAGGTTCCTGTTGAACTGCCTGTCCAAGGTTGGCCTAATTCCTTTTCACCATTTCCCCTTACCACAGAGAGGGGACATTAATGTTTGCAAGTCTCCCCACAGTCTACTCCATCCCAATTTAGTGTCTTTCAAGTACAGCATTCAAAACAACACACAAACCTCTCAGAGCGAACAAGCTACTTTTCAGGCACAGTCCCATCCTATTTCATACAGAGCAGAGAACTTTAAAGTCTGTAGGAACATGGTTCTGGCTCCATGTGTCCTGCGGTTACCAAACACATCACTTAGTCTCCCAGGTGAACAGTGCCCTTCGCTCCCCGGGGTCTGTGTGAGCACAAGGACCAGTGTGCCTCACTCGGTGGCTCTCTCACAGATGGGGACCACCTCCACAAGGTGTGCTTGGAAATGGGCGGGGGCACATCTGGTTCTCACAGTGACTGGGGACATTTGCTGGGCCAGAGTCAGGTATTCTTAATACCCTGTAATGTCCAGAACAGAGCCACATAACAAAAATTTGTCTGCACCAGAATGCCAAAGCACCCCCATCCAAGAATGCTGCCAGGGCCCATTCGGGTGAATCTTCCAGAACAAAGCAATGATCTGCCCCCAAAGGAGTACCGAAGACTCCTGAGATAGAAAACTGTGTGTTGCCTTGAGGTTAGTTTTTCCTAAGTTCTACCATCAAGGTTTCAAAAATCTTTAAGGCTCAGGTTTCACTTGAGGTGCCTTGTTATTAGCCTTCTGGCAGCTTTTGACTCCTGCAGGTAGAGCAGCTGTGTCTTTCCACTCCCCTTATGACACGTATACTCAGAAGGCCTTGAAGGGGGAGGCAGGCACAGGCGCATCACCTGAACGTGAAGCAGCATCCCTGTACCAGATCCCATCCAGTGCAGTCGTATTATGAATTACATTTTATTTCCACAGTGGAATCCAATAGTGTTGTTTTCCTTTCTTAAAGTCCAGCTCCCTCATAAGAAATCAGAAATTTTATTTTGAAACTTCCAGGGGGTTGGTATCCAGAAGATCCACAGTTCATTTGAACCAAAAATTAGATGGTTCTGTCAATCAGAACAAGCAAGATAGAGGCTGTTTGATTATAAATACATTTTAGACCTGCCTAGAGCAGAGTAGGCATCTGAAAAACATATATTTATTTTTACAAGGAAATTATTCAAATGTGATGAATTCATTATAGAGTGCTAAAATGAAATAGTTACATTTCATTTATAACTTATAAGTATCATTTTGCAATGTGCTTCTGTGCATTGGAAGGAACTGCTGCCTGTCATTAAATATTTTCTGCTTTGTGTTCCTTTTACATCCGTTTATGTGCTTGTCAGATTGTTTGACATTACACCCAGCCAGAAGCCTTTTCCCATTGTGAGTGGAGATGGCTGTTTATTTCAGCACCGCTTAGAAAGTGACTGTGTCAGGAGCGTGCAGAGACTTTATCATGTGCCCAGGGGAGTATAAGAGCATTTATCCCAACCTGTCTGGGCTGGGCTCAAGTGGAACTTGCACCTTGGGGCCCACACATGCCTTGGAGACACTGCTCCCGAGGGAGCTGGGACCACGCTGTTTCCTAAAGAGAGACTGACGTTTCAGGAACCAGTTATTCTAGGCCACACCAGAAGAAAGGACACAGAACATTGCACTATAGATTTAGTAGTGTCCTTCCAGGAAAGAAGAGGAAAGAAAAGCTCTATGAATTTATTTTTTTTTTTTCAAGATGACCGGTAAGGGGATCTTAACCCTTGACTTGGTGTTGTCAGCA